>NW_027555847.1:345514732-345772232 GCF_003287225.1 Phascolarctos cinereus | reverse complement strand
GTATAAATATCATAACTTAGCTAAGCACCAAGTACAAACTTGTCACCTGAAGGTTGGTCAGGAGGTAAAGAATTTTTTCAGCCAGAGGAACTTAAGAATATCATTTATTAAGGCATAGGGATATTTATAATTTTTTAAACAAAGACAAGATTTTCTCTACTATACCATAGAAACCTTTTCATCTTTCTTCTACTCTCTGCTGCTGTGGCCTCTCCCTCTGATTGACTGGTCCCTCCGAGAATCGCCATTTTAAGGAAGAGATCCGTGCCAAATTATGTCTTTATTTTCCTATAGGCTGTATTACTGATTTATCTCCATAGGCCTTTCTCTGCTATGCTCCCCATATCTACATATTCTCCCACCTTATGTTCAGTTCCATTTTCTATATTGTCTTCCCCCACTAAAATATAATCATTTTGAGGGAAGTTACATTTTTCTGCTGGTATTCGTATTCTCAGCACTTAGTATATGCCTGTAGTAGGTCCTCAATAAACACATGTTGATTGATTGACTGACCTATCTTCTCATACCTGATGTTTTAATATGTGTGAATATTATTGTTATTATTGTTTCTGTTATTTTACAGACCATTCACAAATGTATGTACTTCAACTCCCATAAAGGTTTAGAGAAAGGTGTTTTTTTATACTACATCTTGAAAAACAAGCAAGGAAGTCTTTCAGATGCCATAGTAGCTATCAATATATCAAAAAGAGTATTCTTTCATCCCCCAGTGTTGTGGAATTTAAACTCTAAATTTGCCAGGAAACTGATTTAACCAATGCAAATACTGGGGGTGTGGTGTGGTGGGAAGGAGCTGGGTACTCAACCATACATACTATTGTCAACCTTATCCCTATACTTAGCTCATATACACACTTCTTTTTTCCTCTCCAGAATAACAATGTAATACATATTATTACTGCATTTGTAGCATGTTTTTGTTGTTGCACAAAACAAACAAAAAATAAGGAGAAGAACATGGAAAAACACTAGCAAGAAATTATTTACAACAATAAAAAAAATGCTTTAGAGATTTGCTGTTTTATCCCACTTCTAGTTTGACTGTCCAGCAGTTGAGAAAAAAATGGGTTTCAGAATTCATCATTTAAGTATTATGTTTTCTTTCCTTGTTCCCCTGAAAATTTTGCATCTGTCTTAGTACTTTTAAACCAGAAGGGAATTTAGAAGGGAATTTTGACTGGTATCAAATAATTTTTACTACAGTAAAATATGTAAAAACTGGAAATATCTTGTTATTATTGTTCAGTCATTTTCAGTTGTGTCTGACTCTTCAGGACCCTATTTGGAGTTTTCTTGGCAAAGACAGTGAAATGGTTTGCCATTTCCTTCTCCAGCTCATTTTACAGATGGGGAAACTGAGGTAAACAGGGCTAAGTGACTTGCCCAGTGTCACACAGCTAGTATGTGTCTGAGGCCACATTTGAATAGAGGAAGATGAGTCTTCCTGACTCCAGGCCTGGCATTCTATCCACTGCACTACCTAGCTCCCCAGATATCATCTATCTATCTATCTATCTATCTATCTATCTATCTATCTATCTATCTATCTATATCTATATCTATATATGTGTGTGTATGTATATATATGCATATATATGTATGTATGTATATGTGTATGTATATATATGTGTATATGTATGTATGTATGTGTGTATGTGTATATGTATGTATATGTATATATGTATATATATATATAGAACTACACAAAATACACATATATATTAGAACTACACACAATTTTATGTTCTTTAGAGAAGATATACCTTTTCAAAGCATATGTATGTATATATGTATATTTAGGTATATGCATATATATGTATATGCGTGTGTGTGTGTGTGTGTGTGTGTGTGTGTGTGTATGGCAGCTTAATTGTATAATGGACAGACTGTTGGGCTTGGAGTGAGGAAAACCTGAGTTCAAGTCCAGCCTCAGACATTTACTAGCTGTGTCACCCCTAGAAAAGTCACTTAACCTTTCTTTGCCTCAGATTTCTCATCTGTAAAATGGGAATAATAGCAGCACCTACATCCCAGGGCTACTATAAAGATCAAATGAGATTAAAATTCTAAAATACTTACCATAATGCCTGGCACATAGTAATCTTTACAAAAATATAAGCTAATATTATTATCTTTTTTTTTAGAATTTTGAGGATGCTAAAACATTATTTTATATTAAATATATATTTTAGATGAAACTACTGTTCCAAAAATTGTACAAATAAGTATGTTGCATGCCAAAGAGCCTCTGCAAACAATACTCATCAATAGTAAATCCAGAAATTGGTTTCAGGGCTTAGCTGTTCCTGCTGTAGCGATTGTTGCTGACCACAACTACAATAGCTGATTTTTTTCCCTGTCCTCTTCTCCTCCTCACTCTACCCATCACCATCATCATCATTAAGAGCATTTCATAGGTTCATACTTTCAAATGACATTGGCAGGCACAAAATCCATTTTCTTTAATGATTTACAAAAAGACATAAAATCACAAAATTTACATTGACAGATGGATAGATTCTGTACACATTGATTATGGTAAAGGTGCTATTTGACACTTCAGATTAGAATGCTTTAGGACACAGAATTTTGATGCAAATTTTGTCTAAAAAGCAAGAGACGTACGTTGCAATATTTTGCTTGGGAATTGCTGAAGGACTGGGGTGATTCTATTCATGCCTGCATATCTCTGAGTTGTGGTTAAAAAAAAACAGGAAGAAAAAGCATTATTTTCAGGTTTATCACACTGCCTAAAATTTCCATTTAAATCCTCTGAGCCAAAGATTTCATATGAAAGGCCACCATATAAAAAAAGACAATTTTACTTAGGAGGATAGAACAGAAAGAATAAGACAAAGGATTGGCAAATGTTGAGCATTAGGAAAGAAAATTGCTAAACATGATTCTTTGCTACTTGTACAGCTCTGGTCTAATTGAAGGGTTTTAATAAAAAAAATAAGGGAAAAATAGCACATTTTAAAGTTTATAAATACTTTCCTCACATAAAAGCATGAACTACCTATCATAAATAGTTATCTTTTCTTTCTAGATAAGAAAGATGAAGTTTAGAGAGTATGAGATGCATGCCCATCATCAGACAGTTAATATTTATCCAACTCAGTACTTGCACCTTGATTTTTAATGTATATAAATATAGCAACAATAATAACAGTTTGCATTTGTATAGCTTTTATTATATGCCAGGCACTATGGTAAGCACTCTTCAAGTAATAATTCGATCTTAACAACCCTGCGATGTAGGTGCTATTATCACTATTTTGCAGTGGGGAAAACTGAGATGAACAAAGGCTAAATGATTTATCCAAGATCACACAGCTCAGTATCTAAGGCTTGATTCAAACTCAGGTACTATTGAGTCTGAGTTTTCAGTTCTATCTGCACTATACTACCTACCCGATCTGCCCACATTTTTTTCTCTTTGGACTTTCGAGGAAAATGTTGATTTATATATGAAAATCACTGCCTTTTTTCATTTCATATTTTAGGAAAGAAAACAATTAGCTTTCAATTAATAGGAATTTGTAGCTACTCTGCAAACAGACCAGATGAAAAAACCTTTTTTATTTAATCTTGGGATCATTTTTATGGAATCTTTTCTAATATTTTACTCATGTTAGATTAGCATTTCCTGGCTTAATGATTTTGCTTAAAGGAAAACTGGAAATATTTCCTGAGATCATTTAAATTTTTAGCAAAATTAAACTCAAAATGTGCTGTCATGTGCCAGTTTTGAGTACATATTATTTAATGGTATTTCATTTGTTGCTTGGCTGAATTTTCAAGTTCATGTAGTTTTGGTAAAAAGTCATAGGAGTTTACATTGTTTTTATTATATTTTACACAATGGTTGCCATGGAAACTCCATCTGCTATAAAAATAATTAAAATCTGAGTTGAAAATCTAGATAAATTGTCAGTATTCCCATTTCACACTAGGCTAGTTTGATTTTCACAGCTTTAAATATGCCATAATTATTTGTTTATTCCAATAAATAAAATGTACTTCCCCTACACCTTATCCAAGCACTCTTTGACTAGATCAGTCATCATTCATTCTACTGAATAGGAGAGGACATTAGATGTTCATCAGTCAGCTACATTTTTTTAATGAATAAACAAACAAAAAAGATTTAAAGTACATTTGGTGGGCAAACATTCGGATGTGAAAGATTCCATTAATTGCATGGCTATAATGACTATAATTGGTACATTGTCAATGACAAGAGAAGGATGGTGATGCCAAAACATTTAAAGGAAAAAAAAATTAACAATCTTCCTCCCCTTCTCCACTTAGCTTCCTAGGCTTCCTTTGATAATCCACTTAAATCCCATTTTATATAGGAAGCCTTCCCCAATCCTCTTCCCTTTCATGGCCTCGGTTCTTCCTATCGACATTACCTTTCATATACTCTGCATGTGTCTTGTATATCTCTAGTTAATTACATGTTGTCTCCCCAATTAGAACGTAAACTCCTTGGGGGGAAGGGCCAGATTTCTTCCTTTCACTGTATTGCCAGGATTTACCACGGTACCTGACAAACAGAAAGTACTTAAACCAGGTTTCCAGATGCTTTTTGTTGTTATTGTTCTGTCACTCAGTCATGTCCTATTTTTTTTTTGACTCCATGGACCATAGCATACCACATCCTTGTATCCTCCACCACCTCTCAAAGCCTGTCCAACTTCATGTTCATTGTTTCCAAGACACTATCTATTCATCTCATCCTCTGCTGTCCCCTTTTCATTTTGCCTTCAATATTTTCCAGCATCAAAGTCTTTTCCAGTGAGTCCTTCTCACTATGTGGCTGAATTATTTAAGCTTCAGCTTTAGTATTTGTCCTTCTTGTGAATAGTTAAATTTAACTTCTTTAAGTTTTGATTGATTTGATCTTCTTATTGGCCAAGGAATTCTCAAAAGTCTTCTCCAGCACCAAAATTCAAAAGTATCAGTTTTTTGCTCATCTTTCCTTACAGTCCAACTCTTACAGTCATGTATTGCTGTATATGAAAAAAAAAAGCAAAGTTTTTTGGACCTTTGGACCTATGGACCTTTGCTGGCAAGGTGATGTTTCTGCTTTTTGGTATATGTCCACATTTACCATAATTTCTTTCCAAGGAGCAAGTGTCTTAATTTCATGGTTGCAGTGACCATCTGCAGTGATCGTTGAGCCCAAGAATACAAACTCTGATGTTGCTTCCAATTCTTCTCCCTCTATTTGCCAAGAAACAATGGGGCCATTTGCCAAGACATTAGTTTCAGTTTTCTTCTTTTTTTTTTTTTTGATGTTAAGCTTCAAGGCAGCTTTTATATTTTTCTCCTCTACCCTCAGTAAAAGGCTTATTAATTCCTTTGCACTTTCTGCTATCAGAGCGGTATCATCTGCATTTCTGAAATTGTTGATATTTCTCCCAGCAACCTTAATTCTGGATTTTGATTCATCCAATCTGGAATTTCACTTGATGCACTCTGCATATAAGTTAAATAATTAAGGTGACAATATATACCCTTGTCATACTCCTTTCCCAATCTTAAACCAGTTATTCCATGTTCAGTTCTAATTGTTTCTTCTTGGTTCACACACAGGCAGGAAACAAAGAAGATGATCTGGTAGCCCCAACTCTATGGATTTGCCACATTTTATTGTGATCCACACAGTCAAAGGCTTTAGTGTAGTCAATGAAGCAGAAGTAGACTTTTTTTTTCTGGAATCCTCTTGCTTTCTCTATAATCAAGCAAATGTTGGTAATTTGGTCTTTAGTTCTTCCTCCTCTTCAAAAACCAGCCTGCTCTTCTGCTAATTCTCAGTTCGCATATTGCTGAATCCTAGTTCAAAGAATCTTAAACATAATGTTAGATGATCTATAAAATGTCCAAGGCTCAATGCTTCTATTGTGATATCTCTCACAGTCAAGACAGAAAACTTATTATAACCACTGACCATAGATTCATATAAATTTTAAAATGAATATTATTTCCCTGTAGAGCATTCTTCTATAGAGTTTTGACAGTTAGAGTCAGTCTTCATTGAAATAGGCTATTCATTCATTCATTTATCTACATAATTGTTTATTCCATTCATCAATGCACAAAATCTGATTCATTTTTTCTCAGATAAATAAAGTTTGACAATGTAATGCCATAAGGAAAAAGTAAATTCTTTTAAAGCTACTGATCAGTGGGTGTTTGATTTTTAGTTTTTTTTTAACTTCTATTTGTTAGGAAGTACACACACAGTCCCTTTCCTTGTTGATGTATCTTTTTTCATTGTTCCTACTTAAAACAGGATTCTTTTTCTTCACTTAGATTTTGTTTTTCAGGGGCATCCTTATTTTCACTATGTTATATAAGCCCTAACTGACAATGTAAACCAAAGACTGATTTTTCATCCTTTTCAAATCCAAAACATTATTTTTATTTTTCTCTTCCCATCTGACTACTATACATTTGGGAAAATATCGATATTTTTTTCTGATTTTTAAAAAACTTTTTACCAAAGAATCATACAACCAGAATTGGAATAGACCTGATAGGTCCCTTAGTCCACTCCTCTCTCTTCCTTATGAGGAAATTGAAGCCCTAAGATATTAAGAGGGCAGTTAGTGGCACAGTGGATAGAGTATATGAGCTGGAATCAGGAAAATTCCTCTTTCTGAGTTCAAATATGTCCTTCTGGTACTTACTAGTTGTACGACCCCATGCAAGTAACTTTGCTCTGTTTGCAACAGTTCCCTCATCTGTAAAATGAGCTGGAGAAGGAAATGGCAATCCATTTCAATATCTTTGCCAAGAAAACTCCGAATGGAGTCACAAAGAGTCAGACATGACTGAAATGTGACTAACAACAACAAAAATAACCAAAAAAAACCCCTAAAATATTTGACCAAATTATCAAAGGTAATAAATGGCTCAACAAGGATTTGTACTTCAATCCTGTGATTCCAAGTTTAGTCCTCTTTTCACTGAACCCTGATGCCTATGTAGATTATGCGCTGAAACCACATTCCCTAGATCTTACTATGAAATATTTAATACAAAGTTTGAAGGAATAAATTTAAAGCAGACCTTTTCAAGATTAGAGTTGGTGTTAAATAAAAATTAAAAACAGAAGAGAAAGGTTTTTTTGGTTTTGGTTTAGGAATGTTTCTGTAAGTTTCTGTAAGTTTTGATTCATAATGAAGAGAAATGTTTATTGCTTGAAGGTTTGAGAGATGGGGGTTGGAGGCAAGTATCATTATCTTAAAAATTCTCAAAAGATTATTAGTTTAGAAACCCAGCTATATCATTCATTATTGGATTAGTAGATGTTTTCTACTATGAGTTAAAAAAAATTGGCCTGAAGTGTCTCAGTATTAAAAATGGCATAAATTACTAAGTGGTTTAAATGAAATCTGATGATATTATTCATGTCACAGCTACTGAGCTTTGAAATATACACATTAAAATTTTGTTTAGCATTTCTTGTGACTACATTTTGTTTTGCATCTAATTTAATTCATCCATATTTAATCAAATTTCAACTTTAAATTATGAATACAAATGAAGTTTGCAATTAATTTAGTCTTAGTTCTTTGCTACCCTAATAAATGTGAATATATCACATCATTAAGGGTGATGTAGGGTGACAGTAAACATTGTTCAATTCAATTATGTGTACAATTCGGGTCAAGAAAGACCTCAATGAAGAAACAGGAAAATGCACACATTAAGGAACTGAATATTTACATTGATAGCCGTCATTGGACTGTGTCTCATATACCATGTTAGGCATAGCAAAAGCAATGTGGTTTCATTTTAGAACATAGGACATAAGCAAGCTCTAGTTGTGCCGAGAAAAAATCACAATAGTGACTCATGAAACAAGAGGTAGCTCTACTGAGCATGGGAGGAAAGGGAAAGATTCTGTCAAATATAACAAATGGACTCCAAGGGGGATACCAATCTGAATACAATTGTATGCCAATCATGAAGACAGGTAAAGGGTGCTCAGAGAGAATTGGAGGGAGAGTTGCCAAGTGAAAATGATTAAAAGAATTTGGTGGCAAATCCATGTTTAGAAGTCACATTAAAGATTTCAGAGAGGACATTGATTCTCTCTAGCAGAAATAATTGATTAATCCATGTACACTAACTTGTACACACAAAAAAATTAACAAACACTAAGCACATTTATTCATGTATGAGCATGTGCACATGTACACACACATCTCACACACACACACACACCTATACACATATAACAGGCCAGGAGACAAGGCTTACAAAAAAATGAGAAGTTGGGTTTAGAAGTGGAATAAGTATGTCCTGTTCTTTATGTCAATATTTAGTTCAGTTTTCATGGAAAAGATGTGTTTGTTACAGCCAGGTACGGAGTTGCCATACTTTCAGTATGACACATTTCAGGAGAGACAGAAGGTAGTATTTTTAACACAACCTGGAAAGGTACAGACTACATGTAGTATATGAGAATGGTGCATGGATGAAAGACTGATCTTACAGTCAGAAAAACGTATATTCAAATCTATCGCTGAAATATACTAGCCACAGGAACATGGGAAAGTCATTAAACCTCTCATTGTTCCAAGCAATTCTCTATGACTATAATTGTTATATGGGTTGAAAAAATGAAATTATGTACCTACATCAGCCAATTTTTATAACATGGAGTGTCTATTTCCATACATATGCTGATTTTAGGTTTTTCAATCCTGTGAATACTTCAAGGCTACAAATTCTCTTCAGTTGCTTCTCCCATTGTTTCTGCTCACATAGAGCAGACACTTTCTAAAAGTAATTGGTAGAGGAGATATCTACAGTGGAATTATTGTAGATAGTATAGAAAGAATTTGCAGGACATGGTAGGCAATCTAACTAGAATTGAGAACTAGGTTTAGCTGGAGTCAGATGCTTCTGTCCCAGGCTAATGATACAAAGAGCAACAGAAAAGGGTAGATGAGAATTGGTTTGAGAGCATTCCAACACCTCTCAGGAACTATCAGAATATGTCAGAAGACTCAAATGAGCTTCTAAAAAGGACTGGAAAATTTTCAAAAGCAATCTCTCATGTTTTGATCACTACCCCCTTCCATAATTGGAAGAGTAGAAGAGAGAGGGGAGAAGTAGCAGTAGTGGTGGTGGCCAAACAACAAACCTCCTTTCTTATGAAGTTAGAACAGAAACTCTTTTGAGAGTGGAATAGAATCCTAGAACCTCAGAGTCAAAAGGATACTCAGAGGCCATCCAGTACAACTGCCACCCAAATAATGAACCCTATCTATGTTAGTCATAACAAGTAGAGATGTATGACAGGCTGCAGTAGTAGCAGGAAGCACAGGGAACTGGAAGATAAGTGACAACAGGTGGCCTATATTAAGAAAAAAAAACACATGTAGGTCAAAGGCTGCCAATTTCTGATCTAAGATAATAAGGACCCCTATGTTGCTCAGTGTGGACTACATCATGGTATACATCAAGCATTAAAGAACTTAACACTGGAGCAGACATTCCGTGTGTGTGTGTGTGTGTGTGTGTGTGTGTGTGTGAGAGAGAGAGAGAGAGAGAGAGAGAGAGAGAGAGAGAGGGAGAGAGAGAGAGTGTGAAAGAGAGAAAAATGAGCCCCATTGGCCTTCTCCAAAAATTTATGGATCTCCAAAACAACTCTGAGGTACCACATCACACCTATCAGATTGGCCAACATGACAAAACAGGAAAATGATAAATGTTGGAGAGGATGTGGGAAAATTGGAATGCTAATACATTGTTGGTGGAGTTGTGAAATGATCCAACCATTTTGGAGAACAATTTGGAACTATGTCCAAAGGGCTACAAAAATGTGCATACCCTTTGATCCGGCAATAGCACTTCTAGGGCTATATCCCAAAGAGATCAAACAAATGGGAAAAGGACCCACGTGTACAAAAATATTCATAGCAGCTCTTTTTGTGGTGGCAAAGAATTGGAAATTGAGAGGATGCCCATCAATTGGGGAATGGCTGAGCAAGTTGTGGTATATGAATGTAATGGAATACTATTGTGCTATAAGAAATGATGAGCAATCGGACTTCAGGAAAATCTGGAAAGACTTGTATGGTCTGATGCTGAGTGAAGTGAACAGAACCCGGAGGACTTTGTATACAATAGCAGCCACATTATGCAATGACTAAGAATGTTAAACTGAACCTTCTCAGCAATATGAGATCTAAGACATCTCCAGAGGCCTCAGGATGGAAAATGCTGTCCACATCCAAAGAAAGAACTATGGAAGTCGAATCGCTCTCACTTATTTTTACCTTCTGTTGAGTTTTGTTTCATCTTTCTGATGGTTCCTCCTATTGGTTTTAATTTTTACTTACAACTTCACTAATGTGAAAATATGTTTAATGGGTATGTAAATGTAAAGCCTATGTCAGATTGTGCGCCATCTTGGGGGGGGGAGAAAAAGGGAGAAAAAATTTTCAACTCAAAAGCATATGGAAAAAAAATAAAAAAAAGAAAATAAAAAAAAATTATGGATCTCTTCTCAGAATGTTTGAAATGTATAAAGTAGGATCACAAAGGAAACCAACTGAACATACACAAACATGCACACACCCATACACCCATATACGTATATGTGTGTGTGTACACACACACTCACAAACACAAGTTCATGGCCCCCAGGTTAAGAGGTTAAAAGTCAAAACCAACCCTTGTACTAGAGCTTAGGCTGTTCTAGAAATCCCAGGACACATATTGAACTGAGGCAGGCTGGAGAAGAGTGTGTTAATTAAAGGCCACTACAAGAGGTCTGGTCCAGTTATGACCTGACTTTGATAATCCAGAGAGACTCCAGGAGATTAGATCAATTCAGTAATTTTTTT
Source organism: Phascolarctos cinereus (assembly GCF_003287225.1). Lineage (NCBI taxonomy): Eukaryota > Metazoa > Chordata > Mammalia > Diprotodontia > Phascolarctidae > Phascolarctos > Phascolarctos cinereus. The sequence goes on along the minus strand of NW_027555847.1, from coordinate 345,761,331 downwards.
ATTATTTCATTTTCTGGGGAGACTAGTATATCTCCTTCAAGAAAAGTATAATCATTAGAATCCATGAAATTGGCCTAGCTTTTCATAAAGCATTCAAAACAGAGCTTAAGTGAGATCTTGATATACTCTTCTTTGCCAGAGTGGGTGTTTTTACTCAGTTCTAGAGTCGCACAGCTACATTCAAGAAGGGCACAAGAAATTAAGTGAAAGCAAACAAAACCCAAAACTCAATATAGGCAGACCTGACCACACACACAAAAAAATACATTCCTGAAAAGTTGTATCTAAACAAATTTGAATAAAGTAAGTTTCTATGCTGAGTCCCTTTTCTTATAATTTTAAGGATGTATTTTAATACCTACAGAATGAAGCTAGCCCCAAAAACTCAGGTACTCTTTCCAGAGCAGATCTATTGTGATATCTATTTGGAATCTTAATCTTTGCAGAGGGATATTTATCCTTCAGTAGAAATTTTCTATCTACTTGTACCATAGCTGTCAAGTTATGAGGGTTCTACTAATCATAGAAACATTACATTCTCTGGTTCACAAATATGGATCTCTGTAGAGTATCATTATGTGTAGAATTCATCTATAGCTTTGGAAATTTATTTTTGACAAAGGTAATGAAGGAAATTTCAGACAATTCAGCATACTTTTCAGGTAGATCATTACCAAAAAATACTGGGTATATGGGAGGACAAATAACAAGGCATTAAAAAAACCTCTTGGGTCTGATCTGTCAGCTTTTACATAGATATAACTCCTCCTGACATTCCTGGAGGCTTAGTAAGTAGGAAAGCTCAGAAGTGGCATGAATGTGGATTAAGGATTGTATAACTCTTCAGAATTGGCAATAGACATGGCATAAATGCAATAAAATATTTGCTGCTTTTCATATTCAGTGAAAAATGTCACAGATGAAATCTGACTAGCTTCATCTCTTCCTGCTGGCTATAAACATCTAAAGATCTACTTCCTTCAGATATAATATGTTGGTTGTGTAATGCTGTCTACTGCCTTGTCAATGCACTTTCATTTTTTTCCAGTATATTCATAAATGCCTGATCCATCTTTCTTCATTTCCAAGGCTACCCTTCCTGCCCACATCCTTCTCATGCTCTTCCATTGCCTTTGACACTTTGATCCATAAACTGTTTTTATTGTTACTTTAGTCTCTCCCTCTCCACTGGCCCCTTCTTCTCTGTCAGCAGTTTAATTGTCATCTTTAGAGAAGACTGTAATATAGAGAAGCATCAAGAGTACAGGGACATAAATGCCATCAAACTCATTCATGGGTGAGCTGGAGGTACAGCCTATATCAATTACCTTTCCTACCAGAAACTGTAAATCTGAGGCTATATTCATCAGCCTTGCACATCTTCCATTTCTTCATATTAGCTGCCTTCCTGCTATATCTGGGAAATTGCTGCCAAGTAGGGAATCTACATATAAAGAGACAACACTTGTCTGGGACATGATATCCAGAGAAATGCTGCCCTTGACATAGTCTGGAGAGGTGTATTCCAATTTGTCTTTCTGTGTGAGTATGTATTTCCCTTTGGCTCAGAGCCTTAGACTTTGTTCCCAGTGAGAGAAGTCTTGTCTTCAGCATCTCCAGGAGTAGGAGAATTCTTGGTGAGGCCACTTCTAATACGGAATGAGAAAGTATGAAGTGTCATCAGAACTGACCAGATTACCAAAGTATAATAGAAAAAAGCACTCAATTTAGAGTACCTGAACTCAAATTTTGGCTCTGCAACTTCTTTCCTATGTTATTTTGGACAAACCATTTAAGTGCTTTGGCAATCAGTTTCTTTATCTGTCAAACATGAGGGCTGATAGAGCATTTTAATTGACTTTTCTGGCTCTGAATCCTATGGTCCATGATAAAAGCATAACCACTGAAGAAAAGTGACTCCAGCCTGATCTAGCCATACTTCTCAAAGCTTTTGATCATGATTTTCTTCATATTTCCCTCTACTAGTTAGAAAGAGCTAGAAAAGATAGCGTATTCTTATCAGTCGTCTAAAGATATGTTGAAGTTCTTCTTTTCCCTAAAAAAACCCCACAAAACAAAACTTTCATTGATTCTGTGACTATCTTGAGTTACCATTCTACTTCTCTTTATAATTTTAAAGCTATAAGATAGTTACTGGATGGAGATTCCATTGGCATAAGGTACTCTCAGGTGAGGGAACCTTCTAGCAATGCTGTAACTTACAGAGTGGTGCATGGAAAACTGAGGTTTATGGGTTACCCAAGATCTCATAGCCAGAATGTGCCACAGTTGGAAATTTAACGTAGCTCTTCTATCTGCAATGATATGCTACCCCTCATATTTCAAGTGATACTTCTTTAATGTGTGTGTGTGTGTATGTATATATATATATATATGTATATGTATATATACATGTATAGATATATATATATCTCACACATACATAATATATACACATATACTCACACTTTTATATATATATATATGTATATATGTATGTGTGTGTGTGTGTGTGTGTGTGTGTGTGTGTGTGTGACCATATACATACATCTCAGGGGCAGCTACATAGCCTAGTAGATAGAACACTGGCCCTTACATCAAGAGGACCTGAGTTCAAATGCAGCTTCAGACATTTACTAGCTGTGTGACCATGGATAAGTCACTTAACCCTAATTGCTATATATATGTATATGTATGCATGTGTGTATATATACGTGTGTGTATGTGTGTATGTATATATGTGTTTATGCATATATATGTATGTATGTCTATGCTTACAGATACGTGTGTGTATGTAGGCATGTATATGCACATGTACATATATGTGGGTATGTATGTATACATACATACACATATGCTTCTTTCAATAAATTTATCACTCACTTCTTAACAGTTTGCAAGATAGCTTTGATCCTCACAATTTTTACTGAAAATAGTCTCTCAAGAATTATCCATTAGTTTCTAATTTCTGGATCTAAATGACTCCCCCCCTTTTTTTAAAATCAGTTCTGATCTAATTCTGCCTGTCTTCATCATCTATTAACTACTGCTTTCTTTTGGAAACTGTCTCCTGTCTTCAATAAAATTGGATTCTGTTTATACTATTCCCATCTCTCTACATACTTTTTCTGTACCTCTTTTTCTTTCTTTTTTTCTTTATCTACCCTCTAAATGATCGGGATGGAACAAGGACAGAAATTTGGGTTTACCTCTTTTCTCTCTACTTTGTCTTGGTGAGCTCATTCATGTTTCAAGTATCTACTCAATCAATCCAAAAGCATTTTTGTTCATAATTTTCTATATGTCCTATTATAAGTTCTGGGGATACACAGACAACAATGAAAAAGCCCTCTCCTCAAGCAGATTATATTCTATTGGGGAGGTAATATGTACATAAATAAGTTTAAGCAGAATATATGCAAAATAAATACCAACTGATTTTGGCAAGAAGAGCACAAGGTTTGAGGGGGGACCAAGAAAAACTTAAGATAGAAGGTGGTACTTCACTGGAGTCTTGAAGGAAACAAGGGATTGTAAGATGTGAGTATGAAGAGGAAGTGCATTGCAGGCTTGGAGAACAGCCTTCACAAGGGCACACATACAGGACTTTAGGATAAAAGATCCAAAGCTGGAGATTATCTTAGAGGTCATAAAGTCAAAGCCTTTCACTATACAGATGAGAAAACAAACTTAGAGAACTTAAATGACTTGTCTAGGGTCACATATCTTTTAAGTGTCAGAGGCAGGATCTGAACCAAAGTCTTTCTGATTCCAAGTCCAACATCCAACATCTGATGCACCAGTCTATGTGTGAGGAACAACAAGAAGGCTGCATGACTGAACCACAGAATGTGACTAGGAGTGTAATATAAAACAAGACTGGAAAGATAGGTTGAGGCCAGGTTGTAAAGAACTTAAATGTCAAGTGAAGGACTTTGTGTTTAATACTAGAGGCAATAGGAAGCCAATGGAATTTATTAAGCAGAGAATGACATGACTCTACCTGTGCTTTAGTAAAATCACATTGGCAGCTATGGGGGAGGATGAATTGGAGAGGAGATAGATATGAGACAAGTAGACCAATGATAAGGCCATTCAAGTGAGAGGGAGTGATAGTCTGAATCAAGGTAGACACTGTCTGAGGAGAAAGAAGGGGGCGTATGCTAGAGATTTTGTAGTTGGAGAAACAAGATCTGGCAATGGAGATGAATTGTTATTTGTGGGGAAGAAAAGTGAGAATTTGTTCATTTGGGTTTTTTGGTGGGTTTTTTTTTTTGGCGGTTTTTTTTTTTGGCTAGGCAATGGGGTAAAGTGACTTGCCCAGGGTCACACAGCTAGTAAGTGTTATGTGTCTGAGGCTGGATTTGAACTCAGGTCCTCCTTAATCCAGGGCCAGTGCTCTATCCACTGCGCCACCTAGCTGCCCTTAAGAGTGAGAATTAAAGATAACACAGAGGTTGTCACGAATGGCTGAAAGTAAGTTAGTGTTCTTGACAAAAATAATAAAGTTCCAAAAAGTGTTGGATTTTGGGGAAGAGATAATGAAAATATCGATGGAAGTTTTCAAATCAACATCTATAGCTCCATCCTCTCTTCCAGACTTCAGACACATAATTTTAACTGCTTACAGTGTATCTCTCTAAAGATGTCCTACTAGATCCTCAAATTCAGCATGCTCCAAACTTATTCATCAATATCCCCCATGTCCAAATGCTTCCTCTCTGCTTTTCACTGTTAATGTTGCTATTATCCTTTTCATCATCTGAATTCAAAAGTCAGAGTCACTTCTTTCCTTCTTTCCTTTCTCCTGATAGACAAAACTAATCTGTTACTCATTCCAAGGATTCTACTTGTGATAGATTCCCTTTCAGGTACTCTCATTATCACAATGTCAATTCAGGACTTCAACACATCTAACTTAGGTTACATTTAGACCTGTTCAAATTGTGTTCTAACTGATTTTCTTGCCTCCACTCTTACTCCACATGCTTTACTGGCAAAATAATCTTCATAACAAATATTTTCTAAGGTAAACTGCCAGAATAAAGCCCAAATTCCCCATCATGCCATTCAGGCAGGTCCCACAGTCAGTTTCCACTCAACTAACCTAGAAATCAGGAGATTTAGGTTGCAGTCTCAATTCTGCCAGTTGTTGGACTGTCAGGAAATCATGTCTGTCCTTTGAGAATTTAGCTAAAATATGAGGAGTTTAGACTAGATAATTTCTAAGTTCCCTACCAATTCTTATCCTCTCTGATTTTGCTACCTTCCTCTTACCACTACCTACTTATCCAATGCTTTATCCATTTTTAAAAATTTATTCTTCAAAGATTTATTAAATGCTATTATTGAGAGCAAATGTTATTATTAAGAGTACTGGGAGAGATAAAAGGAAATTGAGACAACTATTTTCATAGACCTCATAATTTAGCAAAGAACATTTTTCACAGAAATGTGAAATGTATATGATGAAAGTAGTGATATATTATAACCTGATCAGACCCACCATATTCCCTACTATTCTCTTCTGTGCAACACTTATTTTTAGTTCTTTGGAGGAAGTTTTATTCCATTTATTGCTTTCATATAGCTACAATGATAGAATGAACATGTTAAAAAAAATTGGCCTTTGATTTCATTAGATTATAGGGGATTTACAATTTCCCTAAAATAGACTTCATTCTTCTTCCTGTTCTGGGCCCAATTAGCTGCCCACCTGAAGTATAAGTCCCAGATATACACACTGTTGTGTAAACTCTACTCAAACACATGCTGAAATCTGGGTAATAGACATTATTCATTTATTTAGTCTTTCCTGTGTGGATGAACAGGCCAAACTTCTTTGAGTGATCATTTATCTCTTCCAGAAAGTTCTATAATCTTTCAGAGTAAGGAATACCAAAGAAGAACAGGAGTAAAAGACATCATGTCACTGTATGGTAGGAAGAAAAGATGAGTTGATCACATGACAAGAATGAGGGACAACAAATGGGTAGCCAGAGTACCCCACTGGCATCTTCACAATGTCAGGAGACAATAAGGAAGGCTGACAGCATACAGGTCAATTCCTATGATATACTTTTAAAAGACATGAAAAAAGTCACATGGGATGAATATGCACTGGTGGGATACAGTTTTTATCATTGGAAGTAATGCCCAAGCTGATGAAATCACACATGTATGTGTGTTTATATAAACACACAAGCACATATATGTCTGTGTCCGTGTGTATACGACAAAAATTTATTATATACTAACTATAATATAAAATACACTAGAAAATAGCAGAAGTGAGGTTAAAATTGCCCAGCAATCTTAAAATTTCAGATTAAAAAGAAAACCAGTCATTATATCAGTGGAAACATATTCCTGTCAAAATGGACTATTCACCATACCTTGAAACATCCTGGCCATATCTTTAGCTTTATTTAAACTGCTTTCTCCGCCTTGGAATCCTTCTTCCTGAACTTAAGTCAAAGTACTAACTATATTACACAATTGGACTTAAACTTCATGTTCTTCACGAAGCCTTCTTTGATGATCCTCCCTCTTGCCCTTTTCCCATTCTCTCTCCAAGCTAGAAGTAATTTCTCCTTTCTCTTTGCTTCTTGGCAAGTTAAACAACTAGTATAGTGTGTACATTATATCTTGATAATCTCTCTGATAATTAGTTTCCTCATCTATAAAACTGGTATCATAACAGTCAAGTACTTGTTTTCCTAGGTTGTTGTGAGGTTCAAATGTAAAAATTTAGTCCTTTGCACACCTTAAAACACTATTTAAATGCATATTATTGACATTTTTATAGTTATTTTTGCTTATACCCCTCATCATCTATTAGAATATAAAAGCTGATAATAGAGAAAATGTATCATTCAACTTTTTATTTCCCATAGCACTTAAGACAGAGCCTTGTCATATTGTACATTCAATTGATATTTCTTGTTTTGAATTATACAATTTGCAAATAGGGTATTAAAATATTTGCATATGGGAAGAAAATGTTATGGTTTATTAGGAAAAGTGGAAAGATCACTGACTTCGGATCCAGGAGACTCTGTTATATTCTATGAGCTACTTGACCTTGAAAATGTCATCAAATCTCTTTGGATCTCTATTTCCTCATCTGTTAACATGATGGGGATGGACTAGATGATCTCTAATGTTCAGTTCAGCTAAACAGTTAGATGATTCTAAATGATTCTGTTTCACTGTCATTGACATTTAAGCTATTAAACTGGAATTGATTTTTAATAATTCATTTTTGGCTAAATAAATTCACAAAAGCAGATAGTCTGGAAAACTATCTGGAATCACAGTATATTCTGAGTCAATATTTATACAAATCATTCAATTCTGAAATAACAACATAAGTAAACAAATAAAAGGTCAGAGGAGACAGGATTCTGCTCTCAGCCTGACCTGTGTTCTGTGGAAATGAAATATCCTGATGTTCTATATTCTGCAGAGACACATGATCTGTACCTATTTTCAGCCTGCAGCTTCTCACACAGTGTGGTTTAAAAATAGAACAGTTCTGAACTTTAACGATTGGCTCAGGAAGGATATTAACCTCTTTCTCAACTGCTCAAGTTTGTCATCTTGCTGGAATCAAGGTCCGTGTAAGCTAGTATCTTAGTAAGAATTAAACTTCATGGAGTACTTGCATTCTGTGAGTCTCTGGCTGACATACACTGCACCAACTTTTCCTAATCTTTACAACATTTTATAAATATATTTTAAAGAGATTCTCTTGGATGACCCAAGCATTATCCATTATCTAGAGATGGGAATGAAAATGGATGATCTCTTAAGAAATACGTCATTTTAAAATATTTTTTAAAAATGTTACAAGGCATAGTTCACTGGGTTGGAGACAGGTGACAGATAAATTCATAAATAAAAAGGGGGACTAATATAATGTGTTTGATTTCTCTAAATGCATGTCTCCTACCAGTAAAGTTAGATACAAAGAGAGGCTGGTATCTTTAGGGGGCCACAAGGGTACCATTTGGTGCTGCTTTCCACAATCTTAAAATACTGTATCAAAAGATAATCAACATACTGTACTACGCATGGGTGCAGTTCTATGACAATCTGATAGATATGTGCCTATGTATGTTTATACGTGATTGATGCCAGGATTACTTAAAGGTTTGCTTCCCCCAATTTATCAATCACACTTCTTTATGAAATGTTAAAGTCCCATCCACTTCTTTTGGCCCACACCCCATCTATAGAAAGTCTCTATTAAAATACATTTCTAGTAGGGATGGTAAGATTCCATTACCAAAAGTATGAAAGGTATCCATGAAGGGTACCTGTTACAAGCATTAGTGGTCTGAAGTAGATAATTTGTGTTAGAAAATAGAATAGAGGAAGGAGTAGAAAGTGCAGAAAGAGAAAATTAAAGTCTCTGAAAACAAACTTTGTTGACTTCAGAATTCTGCCTTGGACAAGCAACAGCCACCAAGAAAGTATTTAGATGCTAGAGAATGTGTTTGTTATAAAATAATCACTACAATTTATAATATGGAATTTCTAGGTAAGCCTTAAGATTTTCTTTCCCTATAATAATGTAGCTGTTCCCTTGCAGTTTTTCTACCTAGTATTCTGTTTTAAATGAATTGAGGATAATGACCATTCTGAAAGTTGGAGTTCTAACAGTTTCCAAGAGGGCTAACGATGCTAAGAGGCTCCTAGCATAGGCATGAAGAGTATCTGCCTGTTACATCCTCCAGCAATGCCACCTTGAAGGGTCTCTCATGTAACAAAAAGGGGTCTCCATTTTCTGGTTCTTGAGTCATTGACTCATGAAACTGATATGCCTGAATTAGCATTAAGGAAAGAAGGAAGATTACATTGTAACTTAAGCCATTAATTTTGTTCAGTATTGGACAAAAGGTTTTAGGTAGGACATGGAAAATTAGAAAGTGCGCAGAAGAGGGCAAACAGGCAACTATGAATATCATGAAAATCATGCCATCTAAGCATTGGTTAAAGGAATTAGGGATGCTTTGTCTGGAGATGACATATTGATGGCATAGCTGTCTTCAATTATTTGAAGGGTTGCAATGTAAAAGAAGATAAACTTAGCCATCTTGGCCTTAAGCAGCAGAAGTCAGAGGAATCAATGGTATCTACAGATAGCTAGATTTAGACTTCATATAAAGCAGGGGTTCCATGGATAGATTTCAAGAGATCTGTGAACTTGGTTGAGAAAAAACATGTTAGTTTGATTAGCAAATCTTCTCAAATGGATTTTTTAAAAAATGTCTGTCTGGTCACAAAAGAGCTTGAGGCAATTTTCAGGTTCCTTAGCATTGGGATAGTAGCAGTGGGGACTGAGGAGGAGATAGTTTCACTGTCTCAGATGCACTTGACGGCGGATTAGTTACTGACTCAAAAAATAGCTACACTTCTAGCCTAGTCCATAGATAAGAAACTATCCTTACAAGCAGGAATATCTTGTGTAGACAAAGGAAGATGGAACAGGGGCAGTGAGAAAGTTAAAAAAAAATCTACAACCTATCTTGTGCAAAAGGAAACAATGAAAAAATAAGAAAAGATGCATTTAAATATAATTGGTTTCCTTTGTAACCCTATGCATTTTATTTTATATAGCTAAAAACATTATTCTAAGAAGAGATCTATAGCTTTCACATTTCCAAAGGAATCCATAACATAAAGGGATAGGAAGGTCTGAACTAGAAGGTTTGATGCAAGGGATTACCAAGATAGAGTCCTCAGTCTCCTAGAATATGGTCTCACTAAGGTATCTAGAACTCATGCTTCTTATGAGTGGGACCTAATTAACCAGCCTCGTGGGCACAGGTGGCAAGGAAAATAGGGAGTGATCAATAGAAAGGGGCTATCAGAAGCTAGAAGCCCTGTGTACAGAAAAAAAAAATCTGTGCTGATAGAATTCTAGGAGCATTTTCTTGATATTCAGGCAAACTGGATATAATCCTAGGGTCTCAGGAAATGGTATAGTCTGTAGCTTAGAGCTGAGGCAGAATAGTGCCATTCCAGTGGAAGAATCTTGGGTTATTTGAATATCCTTCCCTTCGTATTTGAAGGTCTTTCTTCTATCCCACCAAAGTTGCTTATCATTGAGACAGTTACATTTGCCTGTACCTTTCTTCCCCTCATACACCCTCATTTTAACTTTGACCTATAAGTTCTCTTGATCTCTATTTACTTGTCTTTATTTATAAAGTATGGGCACACACACACACACACACACACACACACACACACACACACTTCCTGAATCGTGATAGTTTTTTTTTTATGTTTTTCATGTTGTTCTAGGAGGTATCTCTGAACATTTTTTTCAAAGACAATCAGTTTAGCTGACATAGAACTCAGTTGGTTTTAAGTTTTGTTTGTTTATTTGTTTCCTTTGTGACAAATGTTCTTCCACTTCAGTATTTTTGTGTTCCAAATATGTTCATCTCTCATATCTTTAGAGATATTTTCCATAGTGATCTAATATTTTCTAATCTGTTATCTGGATTTTTACCTTCTTCATTGGTAGCTCTTATTCCTCACACATTCACTTCTATAGTTTCTTCACATATAGATATTTTTTCTTTTTCAGCCATTCTAAAATTTCCTCCTATTCTTCCATGATAAGTTCAGACGAATCTCCTCCCCCCAAATAACTGACATTTGTTCACTTCTTTAACACTATAATAAATATTAACAGAGTTTTGTATTTGGATTGAGGCTTTGCTTGTTCTTCTTTTTGATTTTAGGATCCTCTGTTTAGTTATCTTATTTGAGCTAGACTTTAATTAGTGCTTTTACTCTTGATGCTCTTGGTGTCTCACTTTTTTTTTTTACTTCCATCACTCATTTTCAGTGCCTTCACCTTTGTTTGCAGATATACCTTTGACACAGGGCTGCAAGGCTTTTCTAGTGGTGGAATTTTAGCTTTGTTTCTCTGAGTGCCTTCTCTGAGTAATCTCTAAGAGGGACAGGCCTCCATTCATATGGGTTTCTTTCCCTTTTCTTTTAGGTGAAAAAGAGCCATGTTATTAGATTATTGCTCCATTTCTTCCAAATACTGTCCTTCCCTCTTTCTTGCTGAACAAAAATCGAAGCTTTGATTCTGGCAGAGTAGGAAGAGATCTGGGCAAAATCACTGAACCTTTACTAAATGAGAGGTATTACTAATGATGACCAGGTGCAAGTCAAAAGGTGCTAGGTTTTCAAATCACTTGGTTGCTCCTCTGTTTTAACTGCATCTTGCTGGGCAGGATTAGCAAGTGCCACTTTTTATGGGATGAAGGCTATGGGCATAGGTGATAGATGTTGAGCAAAGTCATCCTAGCAGTGAGTTCACTAGATGAGCCCTTACACGAGTATTGAAAATATTTTGCATTCCTGTGAGTAAAAGATTATGTCGGAGGACCACTGAATGAGTTCTTAAAGTATTAAAGTTAAGCAGTGTTCATTCACAAGAATTTTACCTTGTCATAATACTTTTTTCTGTGTATTTCTCTATAACTATATTATACTATACATCTGGCAAAAATTCTTTTTTTATTGGTTTTTGAGTAAGGTTTAAGATTAGCAGATAGAAATGATCATAATCTCTCTCTGAATGACAGTATAGGAGACTTTGATTTCAATGGTGGATAAAAGGCCTTGTTTTGGAAGACTGATGCTTAAGCCTTTGGGGTAGGGAGATTTCTAAAAGAAAAGTTATGGGAATTGCCTCTCCAGGCAGAGAATTAGAACTAGGGAGGCTGAAAAAAAAAATTGGAGTGATTCATAACAGTTCCTAATCTTTTGAGGGAAGGGCAAGAAAAAAAAATAACAGCTGACAAAACAAAGGCCTAAACAATATTAGATTGTGCATAAGGAAGACAAATTTGGAGGCAATATGCTGTCATGAAATGGATATGGACAATGGATTCAAATCCTGCCTCAGATATTTACCAGCTCTGTGAACCACAGCAAGCCACTTATTCTTTCTGGGCCTCAGTTTCCTCATCTATAAAATAAAATAGTTGGATTTAGTGGTATTTAAGGTACTTTCCCACTCTAATCTACTGTCTTTTGTAATGTAATTGACTCAAGAAAAAGCAGAAGACTAGCTGTGTTTCACCATGCTATGAAGAGGAAAAGAAAGAAGACAGGCTGTAGAACAAAGATTCTTATGGTATGTGTGTATGTGTGTGTGTGTGTGTGTGTGTGTGTGTGTGTGTGTGTGTGTGTGTGTGTGTGCATGTGCACGCACTCCTGCGAGAGAGAGAGAGAGAGAGAGAGAGAGAGAGAGAGAGAGAGAGAGACACTTTGGGCTTCTGGTGAAGCCTACAGATCCCTTCTATGAATAATTTTTAATAATTCATAATTGGAAGAAATAGTAATTTTCAGTTAAAAGTTAGTGAAAATAAGATGTGATATTTTATCCATCCAAGCTCACAGCCCTCTTTCCAAAAATCTATCCATGACCCCCTTGGGTAACTTATAAATATTTATCAATTAAATGTCAAAAAAGAAAAACAGTGGATGTTTCCTGCATGATTTTATATCTGTAAGGTGAAGATGCTCACCTATATAAATCATGATTTCAAAGGTCCTTTCTAGCTCAGAAATTGTTTGATTCCTATATCCCTATGTGCCTTTTGTTGTTGTTGTTTTTCCATGTGGAACTTATCCTTAGGGAATCTTTGTGCATTAGATTGAAAGCTGGTCCAGGCATCAGACATGAGATCACCAAAGGGCGGAGTGTTCCTTGCTCTGTGTTATAATGATAACAACAACTACACTCTTGATACTTTCTGAATCTGAAGAACTTCTCTCAGGGGTTCCTGAGTCAAAGATCATGGAACCCTGAAATGAGAAAGGTATATTGCCTGGCTACAATACTTAACCAAGGACCCTTTAAGGTGTAAAAAGTGAAACTATTCAACCTATAGAGAACATATTTAGCCAAGGCAATCCTATTTTTATGGTGGCACATGTGACAGTTTATGGACATCAACAGGGCAAAAGTGAATTCAGAAAATAGAAGGTAGATTTAGAAATAAACACACATTTCACTTTTATTTTTTCTGTGTTATCAGTGAGACACTCAAAGGTCATGTCTCTATTTTGTGATTTACCTAAGAAAATAAGGTAACCATCAGATAGACACTTGTAGAATTTCTTTGCAAGGAAATTTTGACCACTTGTCTCTAGCATATTCAAAAGGCAAGTTATTTAATTTTGACACCGAAATGAAAATTATTCTAACACATCTAGTTAAAAAATACCTACCATCTGAATGGAGTTATTTGCATATGGGGTAAGCTATTTGGAATAAATTTTAAATTTATATAAATATCTCTTATCATCGTACTTCAATTTTAAAGCTTCAAATTTGTTTCATTATTTAGATTATGTTTGAAGTTATTAAAAAAGCATCAGGGGAAAAATCTGTGGCGCAAAACAGGCAAAACAAAGCATGGGCTGAATTTTTTACAGGTATGCTTTCTCTATAGAGAAACAGCCCAGGGTAATGGAAAGAGAGTTGTTCTCAGATTCAGGGAGACATAGATTCAGGCTAGGCCTCTGAAAGCTACTGTGTTATTCTGTAGAGGGAATTTTTCCATTTACATTTCACTAATACCAATGAAATCAGAAGTCCATCCCTACCTCCTCAGCAGAGAGACAGACAGACAGACAGACAGACAGAGACAGACAGACAGAGAGATAAATGGTGGCTCTAGAATAATAAGTATATGCCTGACTACTGGAATTTAATTTGAAAGACTTGATTTGTTTCTCTTTTGGCCATGAAACTTCTGCATATAGGATTCACATAGAAATCACAGGGTAACAAGGGCAACTAATATCTCAAAGAAAACAATAAACATATTTTGATAAAAGTCTGTTATTTTAGAGCAATTTTCATTTAAAACCACCTGTTAAAAACACAACTTTAAAACCTTATTTTATTTTTACCTCAGAATATTGCAATGATATATAAAATCAAACTAGATATAGCATTGCAAAGATAAATATTAAAGCTATAAAATGTATATAAAAGGTACATCCTATATTTTAGCTTTCACTTGAAAAGTAATAACAAGTACTCTAGCTTTCTCTCTATAGTGCCCCCCAAGTCAATTTAAATCCTGTTAGAATCTACTATGTTATTCAGGAAATTTTGAGTGGTGACATTAACACATTATCACAAGCCTTCCAATCATTCATACTCAAAGTCTCACTTGACAGAATGTAAGCTCTTTGAGGGCAGTGACTGTTTCATTTTTTTTCTACCTCCAATATCTTGCACGTAAGTAGGTGCTCAATAAATGTTCAATAATGCACTGATTCTTTCCCTTCTTTCCCAATTCTAATTAGTCACCATGACTTATCAGTCCTCCTTTTGCAATTTCTTTTATGTCTGTTGCTTTCTTTTCATTCCTGCTGTCACTATAATTCAGAGCCTTATCACTTCTCCCTTGGACTACTTCAAAAGTTTATTAAGTGATCTCTTGCTTTTTTATCTCTTTCTACATCCCATCCATTTCAAGCACTACAAGAAAATACGTATTCTGGATATAGCACTTTTTTTTTCTCGTATCACTCCTTTGCCCCCAAACCTTTAATGAATTCCCAGTGCTAAATTATTACATCTGGTCTCTTTGTCCTGGTATCCAGTCTTGTATAATTTGTTTCTAACCTAACTTTCTAGGCTTATCTCCCATTACTCTTATATGACCCCTTGGCTCCTTCCATATTTCTCTAGTTACCTATTTCCTTAAATATACTATTTACTTTGTACTACAGCACTTCTCAGGCTAATGACCCTCACCACAGATAATCTATATCCTACAAATACATTAAGATCATCATCAATTCACACCATCTCTGTGAAGCCTTCCCTAATCAGAAATGATCTTTCTCTCCACAGAACTTTTATAGCACTCAGTGATTGTGCCATTTATTGGAAACACATGTTTATCCAGAAATGATTAATCCTGTTTCTTCAGTTATATATTACTTATTTATCCAGCTAGAATGTAAGCTCCCTGAGGGTCTGGCCTATGTTTTATACTTCTTTCTAGCTCTCTCAGTGTGATGAGCAGTGTTTTGTATATCAGTCAATCTGTCAATAAACTTATTACGTACCAGGCACTGGGAATAAAAATAAAGGCAATAGACAGTCTTTGCTCTTGTGGAGCTCACTATCTAATGAAAGAGCAAATATGTAAGCAACTATCTACAAATAAGCTAGTACTTGGAATAAAAATAAAGGCAATGGACAGTCTTTGGTCTTATTGAGCTCACAATCTAATGAATGAGGCAATAATAAGCAACTATCTCCAAATAAGCTATATACAGGAAAAACTGGAAATAATCAATAGACAGAAGATTTTGGTATTAAGGAACACCAGGAAAGGCTTCCTGGAGAAGGGGACACTTCAGCTGAGACTTAAAGGAAGCTAGAGACATTAAGAGATGAGGAAGGAGAGCACTCCAGGCATGGGGAACATCCAGTAAAAATCCCTAGAATTGCCAGATGGAGCATCTATTTCAAGGAACACAAGGAGGCTGGCATCACTGATATAGGAGACTGTCAACTAAAATCCATTATTTGATTGACTTCAGCTTATGAGAGACCAAAGGATATTCCCTACATTCTTCTTTGTCTCTTTTCTTTCTATTACACCAGGACACCTTCACTGGCCTCACATTCTTCATCTAAAAAATGAGGGAGCTGGACTTGGTGGTCACTGAGCTCCCTTGTAACTATATATTGATGATCCTATCCATTAAGCCATTCTGTGCAAGTTCTGTAATAAATGAAATACTTTTGTTAAGTATCCTTCTACCTCCCATTATCCTTCTGCTACAAGTACAATCTAAAAGAAGTGTGAATTTCAAGTTGTAAACTGAAAATAACATGTATGCATAAAACACTGCAGCTGACAAAATTCACTGGAAAAGTTTGTTCAGAAGAAGAAACATCATATTTTCAAATATTCCAGTATGTAAATATTCTATATAACACTTTGAGGTATTCTTATATTACTAGATAACCACAAATGGCTTTTACCCTACTGTTTAATCCATAAATTTCCAAGTAGTATTGATTACAAATTGCTTGAGGAGGCTAAAAGACTTAAGTAACCCATGTGGAGAGGTGATTTTTTCATTGGTAAGTATCAGGAATTAGAGAATGTTGAGAAGAGGAAAATGGAAAAATGGTATCTATTTGAGATCATACTTTTACATGTAATGATTCTTTTGTTTTCACTTTAAAATCTTTGAAAGAAAAGAGGCATTATGGCATAGTGGCCCTAGAAAGCCAGACTCAGAGTCATGAATTCTGGGGTTCACATTTTGCCTCTGCCAAAAATTAACATTGTGACTATGGACAAGTCCCTCAACCTATCAAGAACCTAGGTGATTCTCTAAGGGAATTATACAACAGTTATAGTACATATTATTGAAAAGAAAATGCACACCTAGAGCCACAAGAATATCACAGGTTCCAAACAGCATCCTCCCCATCCAAAAAAGGAATAGACTATAATTCTGATTCAGAAAGAATTGCCCAGTGAAGGGACTCCATATACTAAACCTAGTTCACCACTGTTCTTTAATTTAGTTTCAGAAGCTACCTTGAAGATTAAGCAATCAGCTAGTATCTTCCAAAGGGGAACCTTGAACCCAGATCTGCTCTACTTCAAGGTCAACTGTTTTTATTCACTACACCAAAGAGAGTGGTAGGTTAGAAAAAGGATGGAGATGAGGATTTGTTTGCAACCCCTATTTAAAAAAAAAAAACAAACCAAACAAACCAAAACCTAGGCCTGTCAACTACTAAATGAAATAACTGTGCTTTACTGAAATAAATACATTAGTGGATGGTAGAATTTTTTTTATTATTATTTAAACTCTTTAATTAGAAAGCTTGTTTCCAGCTTAAAAAAAAGTAGTTATATTTGAAACTTCATACCTAAAAGGAAAGTGCAAATGGATATTACACATTCTTTATAAGATTTTTTTAAATAAAATAAACTGAAACCTGAATAAATCAATAACATAACAACATTGATCTTCTCTCAAGTATAGGCAGGATTTGTCAGTACTTTAATTAATTGGCATCTCATATACTCTCAAGTACAATGGCTTGCAGAGGTTTAAAAACAAGGATGCCCAGCCAGGGGCAGCTGCCTCATTTGACATGAAATCAGGATGAAGGGGGCATTTGCCTAATTTAATTTTTTTTAAAGAGAGTAAAAACCCACTAGAAGAAGACATACACTGAACTTTCTGTATATTGCAGAAAAAAAAGAAACCTGGTAATTGTTCTGGTATGAACTGTTTGTTCTGCCCCTCTGAGTCATGATCTAAACATAAAATTCTCCTACAGAAAGAAAAAACAAAATTGTACCAAATGGTGAGTGAGAGTGAACTTACCTCCCTCAGAGGATCATTAAGCTCACTGAGGATGTTTTCCTCATCAAAGATTTTGCCCTGGTACCTGTGTTCATAGTAGTCATGAATTTTCTGGCGCATATCAGCTGGTAACTTGTGGAATGACATGTATTGTTCCACTTGCTTGTACTGCAAGGAAAAGGGAGAAAGGCAAAACAACAATTTATTGCATTATGTGAAGAAACCACTTTTTTTTTCCAACAACTTCTATACAAATATGTTGAAAACGGTCTGTTAAAAATAGACTCCTTTAATTAAAAAAAAAAATTTTCAGTATCAACTAATGTTTAATAATGCTGTTTGAATCAGGCTGAGATAATACAATATATATGATTCATTCATCAGAAAGGTGGAGAATGAAAAGAGTTAGTAGCGAATGACTTAAAAGTATTCAGTTGTGAATACTATATGGTTGCAGAACAGTTAAGAAATACCTTAATGATGCCCCATTCTTTGGGGTTTCTATTCAATTTTAACTGCAGAAGGTCATCCTAGAGAAGTTGTTTTTTTTTAAATAACCACTTCAACTGAGGGAAATATTTTCAAAGTTTCCATTAAATTGAATTTGAGTTCAATTCAATAAACATTTACTACATACTTACTATGAGCATAATGTTATCTCCTACTTAGGAGTCAACCTCAACTTAACTGATAGTCAAACAATTAGTAAGTTTAACTTAATCCATTTTTTTCTCTTCTATCTCATATTGGAGAGGATCTTATTTTTAATTTAGCTGGCTCACATTTAACTGTAGGCCCAAGCAGGAGGAAATCACAGATTGGGAAAGGGGGAATAGCTTGTTACAGTGACAATATTTATGACAAGCAGCAAAAGAAAGAAGAAAAATTATTCTAAACATTTGAAAGGAACATTGAGTTTGATGTTAAGCAAAGAAGATATTTGAATAATTGCCACTTTCAAATGCCTTTTCAAATGATGGTCCCTCCTGTGTGATTAATTTGAATATTTAGGGGCAAGTAAGATCCTGATATCTTCAAATCAAGAAATCAAGTATTTCCTGATAATTTGATTTGTGCCCATCATTTTGTTAGGTACCATGAGAGTCGGAAGAGGTGTTCATGACCTGGTCTTGGAACTAAAGGAGTTCACAGTCAGGACAAAATCATTAGAGAGAATAGTGCAAGACAGACTATTAAAATATCAAAAACTTTAGCCTAAACAAAGGGGGCTATGGAAGTTAAAGAAGGGTAGATGCTTGATATGAAATTTTCTCCACAAGTCTCTTTATTCAACCAAAATAAAAGTTTCCTTCTATGCAAAGTATGTCCTCTTGGCAATATAGTAACAAAAATATATAAAAAGATAAATATATTTAATGTAGCTTTAAAAACATTTCTGAACATTTTCCACATATAATTCTGTTCCCAAAATACTACCCCTTCCTGCAAACAAGTGGTAAAGAATTGTTCTTACTACGAAAAAGATGAATAAACTTTGAACAATTAGATAGTGAATTTTTTTACGGTAAAAATTGTCTTTTGACTCCTTTTGAATCCCCAAGCACTTAGTGCAATGCCTGACATATAGTAGACTCTTAAGAACTGTTGATTGATTGATTTGGACAAAGAGTGAGACAACCAAAATTATTTAATAATGATGATGATATTATGACTATAGTGCTAAATGCTTGCAAATCTTTCTTCTTTAGGTTATCTCATTTGTTTTTCAGTCACGTCTGACTCTTTATGGATCTTTTGGTGTTTCTTGGCAAAAATACGGGAGTGGTTTGCCATTTATTTCATTTTACAGATGAGGAAAATGAGGCAAATAGGATTAAGTGACTTGCCCAGAGTCACTTAGCTAATAAGTATCTAAGGCCAGATTTGAACTCATGCAGATGAGTCTTCCTGACTCCAGGCCTAGTGTTCTATCCACTGTGCCAACTAGCTGCCCTTTCTCATTTGTACCTCTCAATAATCCAGTGAGAGAAGTAGTAAAATTGTCCATTTTACCAATGAGAAAATAAAGCTCAGAGAGATTATGTGACTTGCTGAGTCACATAGATAGTAAGTTATCAGAGGTAAAATTTGAATCCAAATCTTCCTGACTTCATATGCAGTAGTTATTTTACTAAGCCAAGTCATCTCTGTTTTTGGTGGTGTAATACATACTGAAAATGTAACAGCTTATCTGATTCTAATTCTAATGTTCTGTTAAACAGTAATACACCTTTTCAGATTTTACCTTTTCTCTGAATTACGCCTATCAGAAAGTCGTATTCTTTAGAAGAGAGGTAGTAGTAGGGTAGGGGATAGAGTCTGAGCCTGAAATCAGGAAGATTCATCTTCCTGCATTCAAATGCGGCTGCAGACACTACTAGCTGTGTAATCCTGGGCAAGTCACTTAATACTGCCTTAGTTCTTCATCTGTAAAAATGAGCTAGAGAGAGAAATGGTAAACCATTTCAGTATCTTTGTCAAGGAAACCCACAACGGAGTCATGAAGAGTAAGACGTGACTGAAATAACTAAACAACAACAAAGTATAATAGAATGGAAAAGAGATAGAATTTAGAGTCACGAGACCTGAGTTCAAATACCAATATAATACATGTGTGACCATGGATAGGTAACTTTTCTGGGTTTCAGTGTTCTTATATCCAAAATGAAATTTTGGGGCTAGATCACTTCTAACAACTCTTTCATATATATATGTCCATGATTCTACATAAGATATGTTTTTATATGTCTTAGGATAACATACCAGTTTTATAATTTAGGCCCACAATATAAAATTAGGAAAAAAACAGACTTTGCATCTAATAAGGGCCCTTAAAAAACACATCAATATCTAGGACAGTAACAACTTTTTTTTTTCCAGGAAGGACATTTTCCAACTTTGCGTATTAGAATACTTTAGAGATCACTGACAAGAAAACTCTCCCTACTGATGTAAGGTTTAGGGAAGGTAATTTCAATAGTAAAGAGCAATATTGAAGAGGTAACTTTATTTTTATATATGTCTCTGATTAGCCTTGTTTTTATACATTGTAATAATATTGGTATTAGTTCAATAGATGTTAATTATTTATTTAAGTAAAGATGTGCTTATTTGGCAAATAACAGAATTGTTTTCTTTCAAATTTTTAGAGGGTTTTTTTTTTTTTTTACCAATTTCATTGGTGAAGGAAAACACCTGTGAGGAAGCCCCTCCAGCAGTGAGGTTGTTTGGGACTTTGAGGGGTTAAATGGCTTATCCAATGTCATGCAGCTAGTGAAAGTTCCAAAGATGGGACTTGAACTGGGCTCTTCCTGATTCCAGAGATCTTTCTCTCCATTTAATGCTGACTACCATAGTCTTTAAACTTTGCATGTAAAATTCTCATTTCTTTCAGATATTTACTGGAAACCACTATAGGTAATAATCAGATCTATTTTAATGTGTTACCTAGCACTACACAAACAAAAGGCAGTGTGTAATTATTTGTTGAGTAACTGACTGAACTTAAAGTTTGGTATTTGTTATAGTCCTTTTCTTGAGCCACATATCTTTATGAATCTATAGCCTCCTTAGTGAATTTGTGATCATGAGCTATAATACTCTATAGCATTCATTATCAATGTTCAATAAAAAAAATTACTTAAATAAAATAAGAAATGGAAATCATTTGTTAGAATACTTTAAGAAAATGTATACATTGACATTTATTTCATTTGTTTCTTAATCTTAATATACTGTCCTGGAAACATATTTTTATAAATAATGGAAAGGGTAATCTAAAAATGCTATTTCTTTTTAAAAAATTCATCCTTGAAATTAAAATACATGAGACCCCTCAGGATTATTGAAATGACAGAACCACCCAAAGTGAGACCAGAAATTTCTTTCATTGTTCAGAACGATTTTATTCACAATGGATAGAAGAGATATGGGATTGAAGGAATAGCTTGTTTTTCTGTGGGGCTTTACAGGCACAAAATGGGACATGCACATCATTTTATTTTAGCTTTATGATAGCCTATTGAGCAGTGATTTGGCTATGTGTCTGGGTCCATGATCTCACGAGCATAATTAATCCTTCCATTAGTACAATCAGTCCATCCATGTCTTCTCAGCCTTCTGTGATTTCTGCTTATGTCCTCCCATAAATCCTCCCACTAGGAAAGGAACTTTTCTATATAATTTTGAACATTTTGTTGATAGTATTATAGCACTCAGGCTGCCTTTTTTTCTTCTTCACTTAAGAATCATAAGTATTTGACTAAAGATAGTAAATGGGGGGCCTTGAAAAGTTACATGACTTACAGAAGTCACAGGACTTTAATATTGATATTAGTCTCAAATTCAGTATTCTTTTCACTTCATCTCACAAATCAGAAAGATGATTGTGGAAGTGACGAAACCTCTTCCCCTAAGAATGGCCACCATCATCCTTGCCTCAGACTTCAATAGCTGTCACAACACCCCAAGGCTCCATGGATGTCTTGAATTCACTGAGTGTAGATTCACTGACTGTGTAAATATAAACGTGTGTGTGTGTGTGTGTGTGTGTGTGTGTGTGTGTGTAATCTTATGAAACAAATGTTTGTAACAACTATAGTGGAATACAGAGCAGACTTTTAATTTCAGTGCTGTAGAGAACTTAATGAGGAACTCTCTCTACCAATGCAGACCAGCATGTTGATTGTCTTAGAGTGTTGTCTTCAGTTAAATAATTTGCCCAGGGTCAGATGAACAATATGTTTTAGAGAATGGGCTTGAACTCGGGTCTTTCTAGCCCTGACATCAACTCTTAATGCACTATCCTATGCTGCCCCTCATAAATTATTTAAAATTACTATTATAATGTGACAAACATCTTGTTCTCAACTTTATAAAGTCTTTTCATAACTGCCATTTTTGGAATAGTCTTATTTTCTTGGATCCAAGGACAAAATGTCTTTGCAAGGTTTCATCCATTAAAAACTGTTTATGATAAACAATTCTAGGAGATATTGGCTACGTTCACAATTCAGTCTTTCCTCTTTTTTTTCTAATTTGAAGGTAACTGTCACTCATTTGCATCCCAAGTTCAATTTTTCTCCTCAAATATTGCTTGCCTACACTTGCATGAATTACACTGAAACATGCTTTTAAAATACAATTTTCAGAAGTTAAGAAGTGTACTTGAAATTAGCTTTTATATGTGATATTTTTCACTGTTGTCCTTGCTTGTCTGACCTTTCATTTTCAGTGACAGAAACTATTGTAACCATGAAACCAATGCAATTTCACACATTGACTCTTAACAAAAAATGTTCTCATCAAGAGATCCAATTGGAAAAATAAATTTTATATGGTTTCAAGCTGACATTACCCAATTTGGACAAAAACATAATCTTTCTGATCCAGAGAATGTTTGTAAGATTCAATGTCAATGCCATAAAACAAAAATGATAGCTTTTGAGTCAGGCTACCATGATTATAAAAAGAAATGTTACCCATACTGAAACCTAATGTAACTACTAAGTGATGACTCTAATACAGTCAACTTGGCCTTTTCTTGTGTCTCACACGTGAAAATCCACTTCTAATCTCTGCGCCTTTGTATGGATAATCCCGCTAGTTATAAAATTCCCCCTTTTTCCACCATTGCCTCATAAAATCTCTCTCTCTGCCATGTAATTCAAGCAACACCTTTATGTGGAGTCTTTCCTCATTCTTCCAACCTTGAGCGTCCTCTCCAATCCCCTCAAATTACACTGCCTTTAACTACCTTTTATTTACTTGTTCTTATTCTCTTAACATTTATTCTGTTTATACTTATATACATATTTGATATCTTCCCTAATCAGAAAATAAGTTCTTTGAAACCAGTAATTTTTTCATTCTTTGCATTTGTTTCCTTATTACCCAACACATTATGTGTCACATAGCAGATAATAAATGCTTGTTAATTGATTGCTTGATTAATACAATATCATAAAATCTCAGAGCATGAAGGAGCTACCTAGTCCAACTCATACCAGAACAAGAACCCCTACCCCAATGAAGTATCAGAAGGTGCTTAAGTTTGCTTAAGGACTTCTTGTAAGAGATAATTCTCCATATCTTTTAGAATGTTCTTCAGATCATTAATGGCATTCCTAAAATGTCCTAGAAGAACACTATTCCACTATGTCCTAGAAGGACATTAATATCCCTCACTATGTAGACCAGATCAGGTATGACCAGGGCAGAGAACAATGTAACTATTCATCTTTCCCTAGTACTGAGCACTTAATTTCTCAATGCAGCCTGTTTTCATTAGCTTTCTCAGTTGCTTTAATATCCTGTTGACCCACAATGAGCTTGAGAACAGCTAGGTGGTGAGGAAGACTACAGTTCAAAACTCATCTAAGACATTTACTAGCTGTGTGACACTGGGCAAGTCAGTTAACCTCTGTCTGCTGTAGTTTCCTCATTTAGAAAATGGAGATCATTACAGCATTTACCTCTCAGGGTTGGTGTGGATAAAATGAAATATTTGCATGTACTTTGGAATCCTAAAAGTTCTGTAAGAATGCTGTTATCATTATCATCATCATCATCATCACCTTCATCATCATCTAAATGGCTGATGTACTATAAAGCAAAGAGTACTGGTCCTGAAGTCAGTGGACCAAGGTTCAAATTTCACCTCTGACACTTACCCTCTGCTTGACCTTGAACAAGTTATTTAATTCCCTCAGCCTTAGTTTTCTCCACTGTAAAATGAGGGGTCGGGACTAGATAGCCTTAAAGATCCCTTGAATATTATATACATAGCAGAGCCAAGATGGCGAAGTGAAAGCAGTGACTTGCTTGAGCTCTCCCCCCAAACCCCTCCAACAAATTTCCAGCCCAAGACAACCTGGAAGATTGATCAGAAAGGTGTATCACACTGGGCTGGGAGCGCAGGGAGGTGTGGGTGTGCATGCCACAGCAAACCTGGAGCAGGCCGCAGAGGACTGAATGACGGGCAGCTGTGGCAGTTTCCAGACTCCTCAATCCACAAATGCCAAAGACAACTTAGAAGGTCAGTGGGAAAAGTCCGTTTCTGTGGTGCTCAGAGAGGAAGGCAGGGTTTCAGCTCCATTCCCCAAGAGTGTGGCTCTGGGGGGGACAGCTGCTTCCCGAGCTTCCAGCCCACAGACTGAGGGGGAATCCAGTGCCTGATCAGAGAGGGATTGCAGGGATCTCTTTGCCAATGCTGAGACAGGAATCTCTTGCTTTGCCTTGCTTAGATCTGGGTCACGGTTCTGGGTGGTGGCCCTGGGGCAAGAAGGAGTGCTGGTGTGGTGGAGCTTACAGTGGTTGTAGAGAGGAAATCCTCCTCACAGTTCCAAGGCAGAAAAGAGAGCTTATTGTCACTCATAGACCATAACACAGGACAGGAAAGGAGTAAATACCTTGCCTCTTATTATACCACCTTGGAAGAATTGAAAATTTACAGGTCCCTAGAAGTATCTCTGAAAACAACTAAACAAAACCTCTGAAGATTGGAACAGTACATTCTCCACACTGGAAGCAGACCTTTACCTTAACAAAGAGTTTATAACTCAAGTAATTGTCAGGGGTCATGAGCAAACAAAGGAGCAAAAAAAGTCAGACCATAGAATCTTTCTTTGGTAACTAAGGTCAAAACATACAAACAGAAGAAGACAGCAAAGTCAAAGCTCCAACATCCAAAGCCTCCAAGAAAAATATGAATCAGTCCCAGGACATGGAAGAGCTCAAAAAGGAATTTGAGAGACAAGTAAGAGAAGTATAGGAAAAACTGGGAAGAGAAATGAGAGTGATGCACGAAAATCATGAAAAATAAGTCAACAGCTTGCTAAAGGAGACCCAAAAAATACTGAAGAAAACCACACCTTAAAAAAATAGCTTAGGCTGGGATTCTTGTAATCTAGCCACTGTGCAGATTTTCACAATCTAGCCAATAGCCCACAGATGCTCAGATTCCTTAAGAGTCTAGCTAATATGGCGAATCTTCAGTAAACCTTGTTTTTGGCTGCAGGAAGGATTGGGTCTAATTCTTTTGGGCAGAACCCACTTGTCACTATTTTGGGATTCCAGTACCACTAATCTCTAAACCTCTCATTTGGTTCCCCACACCAGGAAAAAACTGCCTAATACCAAGCTCTTCACTAACCAGGACTGGAAGTTGGTAGCAAACAGCAAGTACCAGCCAATGTCCCCACATCATTACTAGATGCAGCCTGTGCTTGGCTCCAGTCAAACTCTGCTTTGGGACCCTCTTGAGACAGGGACAACTCTATACCCCTTGCCAGAAAGAAGCAGTTTCAGAAGCTGAGACCTTTGCCCCTTACTCCAAAAGAATTTGGGTCCCATTTGTTTGAGGGGGGAATGATGGGGTTGGGATCTGGGTCCCAGAAAGGAAAAAACCCTGGACTTTCCCACATGGCCAAATCTCTGCCGCTCACCTGAGGCTATAATCCCATCACCTGGACTTTCATTGTAGCTACACCCAATCTCCCCTCCATTGCCTTCCGTATATAAGGTCCATCTTGCATCCATTAAGATGCTGGGATTCTTATAATCTAGCAGCTGTGCACATTTTCACAATCTAGCCAATGGCCCACAGATGCTCAGATTCCTTAAGATTTTAGCTAATATGGTGAATCTTCAATAAACCTTGTTTTTGGCTGAAAAATAAAATAGGCTAACCCAAATGGCAAAAGAGGTCCAAAAAGCCAATGAGGAGAAGAATGCCTTAAAAACAAAAAGTTGGCCAAATGGAAAAGGAATTCCAAAAGATTACTGAAGAAAATACTTCCTTAAAAATTAGAATAGAGCAATTGGAAGACAGTGACTTTATGAGAAATCAAGACACTGTAAAACAAATCCAAAAGAATGAAAAAACAGAAAACAATGTGAAATATCTCACTGGAAAAACAACTGATCTGGATGATAGATCCAGGAGAGAGAATTTAAAAATTATTGGACTATCTGAAAGCCATGCTCAAAAAAATAGCCCAGACATCTTTTTTCAAGAAATCATCAAAGAAATCTGCCCTGATATTTTAGAACCAGAGGGCAAAAGAGAAATGGAAAGAATCCACCAAACACCCCCAGAAGAGATCCCCAAAGGAAAACTCCAAGGAATATTGTAGCCAAATTCCAGAGTTCCCAGGTCAAGGAGAAAATATTGCAAGCAGCCAGAAAGAAACAATTCAAGTATTGTGGAAACACAATAAGGATAACCCAAGATTTCACAGCTTTTACATTAAGGGACTGCAGGACTTGAAATATAATATTCAAGAGGGCAAAGGAGATAGGATTACAAATCAGAATCACCTACCCAGCGAAAGTGAGTATAATCCTTCAGAGGAAAAATGGACATTTAGTTAAATAGAGGGCTTTCAAGCACTCTTGATGAAAAGACTGGAGCTGAACAGAAAATTTGACTTTCAAATATAAGACTCAAGTGAAACATGAAGAGGTAAACAGGAAAGAGAAATCATAAGAGACTTATTGAGGTTGAACTGTTTATATTCCTGTATGGAAAGATGATATTTGTAATTCAGGAGACATTTGTCAGTATTAGTGTAGTTGGAGGGAAAAAAATATATGGATGGATGGATAGATAGATAGATAGATAGATAGATAGATAGATAGATAGATAGATAGAGGACACAGAGTTGAAGATGAAGGGGTGACATCTGGAAAACAAAATTAAGAAGTGAGAGAGGATTATACCGGGAGAAGGAGAAAGGGAGAGGTAGAGTACAGTAAATTATCTCACATAAAACAGACAAGAAAAGCCTTTTATAGTGGAAGAGAAACAGGGTGGTGAGAGGGAATGAGTGAATCTTATTCTCATAGGATTTGGCTTAAGGATG
Source organism: Phascolarctos cinereus (assembly GCF_003287225.1). Lineage (NCBI taxonomy): Eukaryota > Metazoa > Chordata > Mammalia > Diprotodontia > Phascolarctidae > Phascolarctos > Phascolarctos cinereus. The sequence continues at coordinate 345,734,059 of NW_027555847.1, read as the reverse complement.
GAATAACATACACACTTAATTGGGTATGGAAATCTATCTTACCCTACAGGAAAATGGAGGGGGGGGACAAGAAAGCAGAGATTGAAAGAGGGGAGGGCAGAATGGGGGAGGAGGTAATCAGAAGCAAACCCTTTTGAGGAGAGACAGGGTCAAAAGAGAGAATAGAATAAATGAGGGGGTGGAATAGGATGAAGGGAAATATACTTAGTTTTTTGCAACATTACTACTATGGAAATGTTTTGCATAACTACACATGTATTACCTGTATTGAGTTGCTTGCCTTTTCAATGAGAGTGAGTGGGGAGGAGGAAGGGAGAAAATGTGGAAGCCAAAGTTTTAAAAACACATGTTAAACATTTTTTTCACATGCAACTTGGAAATAAGAAATACAGGAAATGGGGTATAGAAATCTATTTGCCCTACAGGAAAATAGAAGTGGAAGGGGGTAAGAGAAGGGGGGAGACATAGAAGGGAGGGAAGATTAGGGGAAGGGGCATTCAGAATGCATACCATCTTGGGGTGGGGGGAGGGATGAGATGGAGAGAAAAGTTGGACCTCAAAATCTTGTGGAAGTGAATGTTGAAAACTAAAAATAAATTAAAAAAAAATATATATATATATATACATATACATATATATATATATATATATATATATTATATATATGTATATGTATAATGTTCATTTTCCCTTTGCAGTTCAAAGACCATTCTATTTGATGAAGAAATCAAAAGCAAAATACAAATCAAAAAGCTAATCTTTCTCCATCTTACTGGTTTTTATTATCCTACTCACCTTGAGCAATAGTCTAATCCTGACTTTGAGTCTAGTTACTTCAACATAGTTGCAAAAGCTGATTTTGTTCTCCTTAGCTTTTGTCATCAAACCTCAGTATATTCTGAATGTTAGCATTTTCACTATTCTTACCTGACCATGACACATGATTGTAAGAGTTATCTGTTTCACTGTCCTTAATTCCATCATCAGTACCTATGTTTTAAAATTATAAGTTGGTTAGTAAGTTGCCTGTGAAGCTACACTGATTTCTTTAATAAATCTCATTTTCTTTTTCCTCTTAATCAGTATTATTTCTCTTCAGTCTTTGAAATGCCATTCTTACTATTTTCCTTTACCTTTGAGATAGACTTCCTCTGTAAAATTCTATTCAATTCAATCTTATTTTTTTTTCTGAATTGTCTTGAAATCTTTTGAGCTCTTTATAAGTAATAACAACTATAACTTGTCTGCTGGAGCATCCTTCCCAACATGGTTGGTTTAATTTTGAGATCGCTTCTCACAAAATCTCTCTGGCTGGAATTTTTCTCAGGAAAACCTTGGAATCTTCCATATATAGGTGACACAGTTGATTGAGAGAGCGGATTAAGAGACAGAAACATATAATTTTTGAATCCTACCTCAGATTCTTACTGACTCTCTGACCCATAATATATCCCTTAATCTTTCTCAAAATCAGTTTTCCTACATTAAAAAATTGTTAGAATAATAGCACTTATTATGAAAATATGGCCGTAGTGTGGATTAGATGAGATAATATATCAAAAATGTTTTACAAACCTTTAAGTACTATTTAAATGTTAATTATTATTATTATTATTATTATTATTTTGAAAATATCTCTTAGAACATTGTACACAGAGCAATGTATGATGATTTACTATGAATAACTTAGCTATTCTCAGGAATAAAATGGCCCAAGACAGATCTGTAAGACTTATGGTGAAAGGTGCTGTCGATCTCCAGAGAGAGAGCGAGCTGGTAGAGTCTGAATGCAGATTTCTTTATTTTTATTTTTTGTATATGTTTTCTTTCACAGAATAACTTAAATGGAAGTGTATTTTGCATGATTGCATGTGTATAACTTATGTCAAATTGCTTGCCTTCTCAATGAGGTGCAATGGCAGGAGGGAGAGAAATTGGAACTCAAATTTTGAAAAAAAAATGTTAAAATTTTTTCACATGTAATTGAGAAAACTAAATATTAAATAAGATTAAAAGAAAAAGATGGAAGGATAGGTAGATAGACAGACAGTTATATATAACATACAGTCTTGTATGAACTTTCCTTGACTCTGGTTGACTCAGGTTTACTAAAGAGACTAAAGAGTTGACATTACCCACTTATTCCCATTTGAGGTTGCACAGTCCACAGGACTCCCAGAACCAGTGAATAGTTATTTCCTCCATGTTGTGCCTTCATCCCTTATTATTCCTTGGTTCTGGAACTTTCTTTAGTCTCTGCCTGTCCCCTTCCTGTGACATTCTATAATTTTTGTAATACTTCAGAATCTCTATTAGTCATTAGGTCCTTCTTTCTGGAGACAAAATGGGACAGTGTCCTTTATTCACAGACCTCTTTCTCACTCCATGCCATCTTCATCTGGCACTAGCTCCTCTTAGGAGCCATGTGGATTCAGTACAAGCCTTTCTACATATCCACATGTATTGTGGCATCCCCATATTCTTTCTGTTTTGTGCCACAAGAATGCAGCAGCCTTCATCTAAAGTCTCTCCTCCAGTCTGCATAAAGCTCAGTATCTCATTATTGCACTGATTCTTGCACCTCTTTCTTCTGCTTCCAGGGCTGAATGATTATGCTTTCTAGCAATGTCTGCTCTCCACAGCACATTGGCTTCTACATTTAAAAGCAGATACTTTATTAAGAATGCACTCTGGAAGTGCCTTGTGTAAAAGGAGTCATGGTAGTGATAGCTAGATTGTGCAGTGGATAGATCATCAATCCTGGAGTCAGGAGGACCTGAGTTCAAATCCTGCATCAGACACTTAACACTTACTAGCTGTGTGACCTTGAGTAAGGCACTTAACTCCATTGCTTCACCAAAAAAAAAAAAAGTCATGGCTTCTTGATACTTGTTCTCTTCACAAAGATAGAATAGCAGATAAATAAAGTTCTTGCTTTCAAGAAGCTTACACTCTACTGGAGTGAGTATATAAATAGAATTACATAAGTAAAAAGGAGAGATTCAGTTAATGTTTTATGAGAAACTTGAGGAGGGAGATGGGAGAAATTCTTCTCACCTGGAGGTTGGAGTCAGATGGGGCTCCATAGTGAAATGGGATCTGAGTTGGGCCTTAAAGTTAAGAAGAGACTTCAATACATGGAGCAAGAAAGGGAGGATCCATTCTAATTATGTTAGATAATATAAACAGGAGAGGGAAGACAAGTATGTGGTATTAAGAGTCATCCTTCTGGGCTAGTACATAGACTCTGTGAAAGGGAATAGAATAAGTCTAGATAGGAAGGTGGAAGGTCTTAAATACCAGTTTGTACTTGACAATGGGGCAGTGCTATTTATCTATGTATTTATGTATTCACCCATCCACCCATCCATCTATCCATCTGTCTGTCTCTCTAGCTGTTTAGTTATTTGCATGGCTATATAAGCAGAGAGGTCGGTTAGAAAGCACAGTGAAATATTTATTGGAGAGAAGGCAGACCACAGAGAAGCAGCCCAATCAGGAGGCTATTACATTATATTACAGTAACCTATGGGAGAAAAATATAAGGGACTGAACTAGAGTACTAAAAATGGGAGTGACAGAGGAAATTCTGGATGCTTAAGAAATTGTGGGGTAGAAATGATAGGTGTCTTCCTGGATTTGCAGGGTGAGAGAGGAGAAAAAAATAATTAAGCTGTCTCTAAAGTTTTAAGCCTACATGACTGGACCAATAGTAGTATACTTGTAGATGTTAGGATTTTTAAAAAAGGTAGTCTAAGTGGGAAATAAAATGTTTAATTAAATAAGTAAAGTGCCAGAATAAGATATTCTTATAAAATTAATTGAGATAATAATAGGAAAATTATTAAAATTATATTATAGCATTTATATTAAAATAATTTTTACTTATGTTAGCAAAAAAAAGTCATATGATACATCTATTTCCCATAAATATAATGAAGATATATTCTAGCCTTAATAGTTCTTGTCTTGTGTACTGAACTATTCATTGGCTTTAATATATCTACCAGGTATTTTTTTAAGCATGTACAAATAAATATACCAGTTTCCTAAGTATATTAGCAATTGAAGGATATAATGCAGACAACTCTAATTACACGACTTTGAAAATATCCCTCTTCTTTTCTGTTTTCTGAGTGCTAGCCATAGGAAGCCGAGATGCTGGGAAAATAAATATGAATGTGGAATCATAAGAATTTGGATTGAATCCAGTCTTTCTTCACTTCCTACTCTTGGGCAAGTTACTATACCTCAGGAGTCAGTTACTTTTTCTGCAAAATGAGGCAGATGGACTAGATGACTCTTGTTGTCTCTTCTAGCTCCAAATTCTGTTATCAACCCAGTTAAGATAACATTTGAGATTTCAATATAGACCTGCATGATACACATATGTGTGTGTGTATAATACAGTATATATACACTAGGCAGTATATGAAATAAGATTATTCTATGTAAACATACATAGCCACATAAAATCAAGTAGTCATCATTTGAAAGAATTTAAAAACAGGAAACCCTAAAATTTCAACAGCCTAAGAACATTTGAAATGATGTTGGATTAGAAGGGGAAAAGGTATAAAATTGGAAGGAAAGGGAGAATCCTTGTACAGGATTCTAGAGGGCATGGGCATTTAGGTGACACAGTAGATAGAATGCTGGACCTCGAGTCAGGAAGACTCATTTTCCTGAGTTCAAATCTGGTACTAGTTGTATGATCCTGGGCAAGTCACTTAATCTCTGTCTCAGTTTTCTCATTTGTAAAATGAGCAGGAGAAGGAAATGGCAAACCACCCCAGTATCTTTGTCAAGAAAACCCCAAATGAAGTCACAAACATAACTGAAAATGATTGAACACACACACACACACACACACACACACACACACACACACACAACAGAGAGGAGACTTCCCACTTCTCCACTAATATCCTGATCTGATGCTTCATCATGACATAGACATGACCCGGGGGTCTTGAAGGCTTTGCCAATGGAGCACAAGTTCTGGAAGGTTCTATGTAGCTTCAAAGGCTTCCAGCATATGATTGAATGTAGTTTAGATGATGGTGTGGAGCTAAATTCTGAGAGACTTATCAGTAGAAGTCTGGCTACCAGATCATGAATTTTTTTTTAAGCTAGGATTTGAAAAACTATGGAACAGTGATAGCATCATGGAATAATGGATTTAGTACTAAACATTAATTTTACAGGTGAAGAACTGAAGTACATACAAGTTAAATTAAGCCTAACATCACATAGGTAGTAAGTAGCATAGCTAGGATTAAAATCCATACCTTTGCAATGATTCTTTGCCAAGAAGAAGACTATATATGACTGACATTATTAAGCAAATTGCCTCTGCTTTGAGCCTATTACAGTGAATTTTAGCCATGTTCTATGGTGATTTTCTTCTTGCTTATGACTTCATTTTCAGTCTTGCACATGTGTGCATGGTTAATTCATTTTTTCATATTTTAAAAATTTTACTCTTTTCTGAATACATCAATAAGCATAAATTGTATAAATATAACTTATAAAAAGGTTAAAGTGAATATTTTACTTTTCATTCTCAGATGCCTGCAAAAGAGTATGTGCATATGTGTGTGTGTGTGTATATATATATATATATATATATATATATATTTATATATTATATTTATATAATATGTATATATACATATGTATTATATATGTATATCCATATCTATCTCTGTCAATCTCAATCTCTATCTAATGTGTGTGTGTGTGTGTGTATGTATGTGTGTGTGTGTGTGTGAGAGAGAGAGAGAGAGAGAGAGAGAGAGAGAGAGAGAGAGAGAGAGAGAGAGAGAATAGTATGTTGCAAAGTGATGGGCTAAGCATCAGGAATTTATATATTCAGCCCCAGGTTTGAACACTTATTAGTTCCATGATCCCTTGTAGGCATTGTAAAAAGGTTTCTTTTCCAAGTGTGGGGTGGACTAGAGTCCTGCAGGGTTTAGCTGCAACTCTGATTTTCCAATTCTTATACCATGGGCATGGCACTCAGTCTTTCTGCATCTCAGATAATTTCCTTTGTTATAGATTGATTGTTTGGGTGGAGGGTGTGACAACATACAAAGTCACAGATCCTTCACTCATTCCACACACTCACCAACACACCAATAGAAAGAGTGATAAGTCTCTGAGACTAAAAACATGGTTAAAATATCACCAATTCAACTCCCAATTGTTTTAGTTCCAAATGCTTCTGGTACTGAAGTTAGCAATTGCTAACTTTTATTGTTCTTAACTTTATTTTTTTTCTTCTTAATATGATGCCATCTGTTTAATTTTTCTTGCTTTCTCCAAAAAATTAAGCAACATCATTTTTATAACTGCATGGAATTTTCTTGTAAGGATATATCATTTGGGCGGTTAATTAGAGGAAGACAAATTCTGTAATGTCTCATCAGTAAATTACAACTTACTAGTAATATAAAAGGCATTTCAAAACAGAAATAATGTCATATTGTTTCTTTTGCTTTCCTAGAATTATCCATTTCAAAAGTGAAAAGTGCTAAGATCTGATATTGTTCTAATTTCATAAAATAAGAAACCGGTTCTAATTCTTTAAGTTCCAAAGACAAAACAATATACAACCTGATATTACTGTGGTGCTTATCAAGCATGGCATGGTGTGTTAATTCTTAAGCATCTATTAAGCAGAACACACATATATTATACACAATCAATCAAAAATCCTGCTTTAGTCTTTAGGTATTGATCAGATGTCAGTTGCTGTGAAAAATTTAAATGATAATATTAATCCAGTGGGAGAGTTACACTGTATGATTACTGTCATATCCTAGAATGAATAAGCATTAGAGGGTGGAGTAGTGCTATTCTAAGAGATCACTTGATGCAGAGAAATGGGAAAAATTAGGAAAAGGGAAAATGCAAAATTTACTGTGTTGTTATGGTTGAAATAAGGCTTTTTCAAATATAAAATTAGTTGTAAGAGATTTCAAGGGAGAAATGTGCAGGAGGCAAAAATCTGGACCTTTGCAAAAAAATTGAATCACTGTTGCGCTGTGGAAAGGTAGTTAATAATAATAAATAATTATAACATATATATAGTGCTTTAAGAATTGGAAGGCATTTTAGAAATATTATATCATTTTATCCTCACAACAAAACCAATAGGTGGTTGCCCTTATTATCCCCATTTTGTAGATGAGCAAATTTATGTAACAAAGGGAATTTAATTTACTTGTCCAGAGCCGCAGAGTTGGTAAATGTCTGAGGCTGTATTTGAACTTAGGTCTTTCTGGTTCCAGGTACAGTTGTACCACAAACTGCTCCATGAAGTCAGAGGGCCTGAGTTTAAATACCAGCTCATTAACTTATTTATTTCCTGAGTGATCTTACCCAAGTCATTTCCTTATCTGTAGTATTCATGGAATGGGATAGATGCCTTATGAATCCCAACCTAAAAATGAACCCCAAGTCTCATAATATGATGGTGATTTAGAAGATGTGTTTTGCTACTTTCTTTTTTTGTTTGTTTGTTTTGGCTACGCTATGGGGTTAAGTGACTTGCCCAGCGTCACACAGCAAGTAAGTGTTATGTGTCTGAGGCCGGATTTGAACTCAGGTCCTCCTGAACCAGGGCTGCCCCTCTTGCTACTTTCTAATAAGCAAGACAGTTATATTATAATAATAGATAAGAGGAAAAAGGCCAGATTGTCAAATTTAGAAAACTATCACAGAAATTTTAGGGGGTAAAAGGGCAAATCCGTATGAGCCCTAACCATAGAAGTTAGGTTATTAGTCTGCATCTAAAATGTGGTTGAAATTCTAGGGTCAAAGTGGAACTCACTTAGAAAGTATCTAAGAATGAGAGAAGAGAAGGGTCTTCCACTTCATTTTTACTTGCAACCGAACAGCCCTGAAAACTGTTGCCAAGGTTCAACAGGCAAAAAAAAAAAATCAACTTCATTTGTTGAAAGAAAATTATGTACTTTTGTTCTGTGCTTTTAAAACTGTTTCCACAAGGGCAATTAAAATGTAGCTCCTAGCATACATAGTCGCTTACACTAAATAGAAAAGGGGGGAGAGATAAATGAAGAATATTTCTAAAGGAAGAAATAGGACAGCAAGGGCCAGGATGAAGGGCAATGCTTAGAACTAGAAAGTCACCTCTCCTTTTTTTATCCACTCTGAACAGTAGGTCTGATAATATAGTGAATGTGAAATTAGTTATAACATTCTCACAATTTCACCTGACATTTCCCACACCCACCTGAGGGCCTAAGCATGCAAATTCAAAATCATAAGCCATTTTAAATGAAAAGTATCTTTGATAGGCACACTAGTTCCCTGTTGGTGGAGCTGTGAATTGATTTGGTTAGCCTGAAAAGTAATTTGAAATTACTTTAAAAAAGTAGCTAAAGTATCTAAACAATTTGTCCCACAAATCCCACGGCTAAGTGTACATCCAAGAAGGTTAATGATTTTTAAAAAGGGCCCATACACATCAAAATATTTAAAGCATCACTTGTTTTGGGGTAATAGCAAAATATTAGAAAAAAGCACTTACTCATTGATTGAATAATGTTTAAAGAAGTTACACTCCATGAATATAATGGAATATTACTGCATTGTATTAGTAAAAAGAAGCATAATGTTCATAGAAAAACATGTGAATGCAAAGCAAAGTCATCAGAACTAGGAAAAAATATACATGCCAAATACAGCAATATGAATGGAAAGAACATAAATGACAATGATTGAAATTGAATGCTTTAAAATTATAATGTCATCTTTCATAACAAAGAAGAGATATGATGCCATTTTATACCTTATTTCCAAAATTGAGGGACTATGGCTACTGGATAATACTATAATGTCAGATTATTTTGATGTTTTTATTGGTTAGTTTTACTAAAATTGGTCTTTTTTAGTTATAATGGATATTTCTCTAGGAACAGGTGGGGGTAATTAAATGATGTAAAAGCAGGAGATATCAATAAAATTATTTTAATGTGAAAATAATCTTTGTCATTTATTTTCAATATAAGACTATTTAAAAATTATGTTGCAAAAGAATCCTTTCTTTTTAAAGTTAGTCATTTAGTTTGTAACTTATTTTAAAGCAGACACATTATTTAATTTTGTTTTTGATGATGCCCAATACACACCATGGTGGAAAAAAAATTTTTTTTCAATTGAATGATCAATATATAAGTGAACAATGCAGGCACTGAATTTACAAAAATTCCATTTTTTTCTAGCTAAGTGAATATGATATGTGAAAAGCCTTAAGAACATTAATTCATTCAAAAATGTATAAAGAGGGGTGGAGTCAAGATAGTGGAGGAAAGGCAGGGACTTACCTGAGCTCTCCCCAAAATCCTTCCAAACAACTTTAAATAATGGTCCCAAACGAATTCTGAAGTGGCAGAATACACAAAAGGATGGGGTGAAACAATTTTCCAGCCCAAGACAATTTAAAATATTGGCAGGACAGGTCTGTTGCACCAGGGTAAGAGTGGAGGGCAGTCTAGTGCAGACCAAGTCCCAGGCAACTAGCAGTACGCCTTTGGGGTGTCTGAATCAGTGGTAGCATTGGGGGTTTCCACAGCTGTCAGCCCACAGATGATAAAGGGGTCAGACCACTGGTCAGAAGGAGATTAAAAGGGTCCCTTTATTGGCATCAGGGCCATGATTCTGTTGCATTGCTCATACTTGAATTCAGGTTGCAGTCTTGGATCTCCATTTCAGGACAGGTAAGAGTACTAGTACACCAGAGCTTTAGGCCACAAGGGGAGCCAGGTCCCTGGTCATAGTTTCAGGGTGAAAAAGGGTGATGGTCACTTACAGGCCAGTGAACAGAAGAGTAAAATAGTAAACACGCCCCTCCCTGGATCATACCATCTTGGAAGAATTGAAAACTTACAGGTGCCCAGAATTGCTTCCATAAACAACTACACAAAAACTTTAAGCTTAGGACAGTGCTCCCTCTACTCCAGAATTCAAACCTCATTTTAATGTAGAGTTAAAAACCAAGAAATAAGCTGGGAAAACACGAGCAAAGAGCAAAAAAGATCCTGAATTTTAAAAGTTTCTATGGTGAGAGAGAAGATCAAAACACGAACTCAGAAGAAAACAACAAAGTAAAAACTCCTATATCCAAAGCCTCAAAGAAAAAAAAAATATGAATTGACTTCAGGCCATGGAAGAGCTCAAAGAGAATTTTAAATATCAAGAGAAGTAGAGGAAAAATTGGAAGAGAAATGAGAGTGATACAAGGAAATCATGAAAAAAGTCAACAGCTTGGTAAAGGAGGCAAAAAAAAAATGAAAATAAAACCTCAAAATACAGAATAGGCCAAATGGAAGAAGAGGAACAAAAATCCAATGAAGAGAAGAAGGCCTTGAAAAGCAGAATTGGCCAAATGGAAACTCAATGAAAAAATTAATTCCTTAAAAATTGGAATTGGGCGAGTAAAAGATAATAATTTTAGAGACATCAAGAAACAAAACAAAATCAAAAGAATGACAATAAAAAAAGAAGACAATGTGAACTATCTCACTGGAAAAACAACTAACCAGAAAAATAGATCTAGGAGAGATATTTTAAGAATTGTTGAACTACCAGAAAGCCATGATCATAAAAAGAGCTTAGACATCATCTTTCAAGGAATTATCATAGAAAACTGTCCTGATATTCTAGAACCAAAGGGTAAAATAGAAATGGAAATAATCCACTGGCCACCTCCTGAAAGAAAACCCCAAAGGAAAACTCCTAGGAATATTGTAGCCAAATTCCAGAGTTTCCAGGTGAAGGAGAAAATATTGCAAGGAGCCTGAAAGAAACAATTCAAGTATTGTGGAAACACAATAAGGATAACGCAAGATTCAGGAGCTTCTACAGTAGGATACTGGAGGGCTTGGAATATGGTATTTTAAATTGAAAAAAAAAACACTAGGATTACAACCAAGAATCACCTATCCATAGTGGAGAAGAAGTCCTCCTCACAGTTTCAAGGAAGAAAAGAGTGTTTGTGGTCACTCATAGACCAGATCACAGGCCAGAAGAGGAGTAAACACCTCACCCCTTAACATATCACCTAGGAAAAACTGAAAATTTACAGGCCCATAGAGGTATCTCTGAAAACAGCTACACAAAATCCCCAAAGCTTGGAACAGTAGATTCTCCACACTAGAAGCAGACACCTACCTTAACAAAGAATTTATAACTCAAATAGTCGGCTGGGATCAAACCTCACAGAAAGTCAGACCATAGAATATTTCTTTGGTGACAAAGATTGAAATATACAACTAGAAGACAGCAACAAAGTCAAAGCTGTTACATCCAAAGCCTTCAAGAAAAATATGAATTGATTCAGGCCACGAAAGAGCTCAAAAAGGATTTTGAGAAGCAGGTAAGAGAAGTAGAGGAAAAACTGGGAAGAAAAATGAGAGTGACGCAAGAAAATCATGAAAAACAAGTCAATAGCTTGCTAAAGGAGACCCAAGAAAATACTAACAAAAATAACAACTTAAAAATAGCCTAGGGGCAGCTAGGTTGCACAGTGGATAGAGCATCGGACATGAAGCCAGGAGGACCTGAGTTCAAATATGGTCTCAGACCAAACATTTGATATTTATTAGCTGTGTGACCCTGGGCAAGTCACTTAACCCCACTTGCAAAAAAAAAAAAAGTTGGCTTAACCCAAATGGGAAAGGAGGTCCAAAAAGTCAATGAGGAGAAGAATGCCTTAAAAAGCAAAATTGGCCAAATGGAAAAGGAAGTCCAAAAGATTACTGAAGAAAATAACTTCCTTAAAAATTAGAATGGAAGAGTCAGAAGCTAGTGATTTTATGAGAAATCAAGACATTGTAAAACAAATCCATAAGAATGGAAAATTGGAAAACAATGTGAAATATCTCATTGGAAAAGCAACTGACCTGGAAAATGGATCCAGAAGAGATAACTTAAAAATTATTGGACTATCTGAAAGCCATGATAAAAATAAAAGGAGCATAGGCATCATCTTTCAAGAAATTATCAAGAAAAACTGCCCTGATATTTTAGAACCAGAGGGCAAAATAGAAATTGAAAGACTCCACCAATCACATCCTGAAAGAGATCCCCAAAGGAAAACTCCTAGGAATATTGTAGCCAAATTCCAGAGGTCCCAGGTCAAGGAGAAAATATTGCAAACAGAAAGAAACAATTCAAGTATTGTGGAAACACAATCACCATAGCACAAGATTTAGCAGCTTGTACATTAAGGGACTGCAGGGCTTGAAATATAATATTCCAGAGGGCAAAGGAGATAGGATTACAACCCAGAATCACCTACCCAGCAAAACTGAGTATAATCTTTCAGGGGGAAAAATGGACATCTGGTTAAATAGAGGACTTTCAAACATTCTTGATGGGAAGACCAGAGCTGAATAGATAATTTGACTTTCAAAAACAATACTCAAGAGAAACATGAAGAGGTAAACAGGAAGGAGAAATCATAAGGGACTTATTAAGGTTGAACTGTTCACATTATTGCATGGAAAGATATTTGTAACTCATGAGACCTTTATCAATATTAGGGTAGTTGGAGGGGAAAAATTATATGTGTATATGTATGTAGGTATAGATAGATAGATAGATAGATACATACATACATACATACATACATACATACATACATACATACATATATATATGTACATACATACATACATACATAGAGGGCACAGGGTGAGTTGAAGATGAAGAGGTGATATCTGGAGAATAAAATTAAAGGGTGAGATAGGATTATATTGGGAGAAGGAGAAAGGGAGAGGTAGAATGTGGTAAATTATCTCACATAAAACAGACAAGAAAAGGCTTTTACAGTGGAGGGGAAATGGAGGAAGGTGAGAGGGAATGAGTGAATCTTATCCTCACAGGATTTGGCTTAATGAGGGAATAACACACACTCAATTGGGTATGGAAATCTATCTTAGGGGGCAGGTAGGTGGTGCACTGGATAAAGCACTGGTCCTGGATTCAGGAGGACCTGAGTTCAAATCCAGCCTCGACACATAACATATACTAGCTGTGTGACCCTGGGCAAGTCACTGAACCCCATTGCCTAGTCAAAAAAAAAAGAAAAAAGAAATCTATCTTACACTACAGGAAAATATGGGGGGGAAGGGGACAAGAGAGCAGGGGGATGATAGAGGGGAAGGCATATTGGGAAAGGGGGTAATCAGAAACAAACATTCTAAGAAGGGACAGGGTGAAAACAGGGAATAGAATAAATGGGGGTTGGAAAGGATTAAGGGAAATATACTTAGTTTTTCACAACATGACTACTATGGAAGTGTTTTGCATGACTACACATGTATAACCTGTACTGAGCTGCTTGCCTTCTCAATGAAGGAGGTTGGGGAGGGAGGAAGGGATAAAATTTGGAACCCAAAGTTTTAAAAATGAATGTTAAAAAAAAATTATTTTCACATGCAACTGGGAAATAAGATATACAGGAAATGGGATATAGAAATCTATCCTGCCCTTAGGAAACTTGAAGAGGAAGAGGATAAGAGAAGGGGAGGAGAGATAGACAGGAGAGCAGATTAGGGAAAGGGGTATTCAGAATGCATGCCATCTTGGGGTAAGGTTTGTGGGAAGAGATGGGGAGAAAATTTGGAACTCAAAATATTGTGGAAGTGAATGTTGAAAACTAAAAATAAATTATTTAATTAAAAATGTAAAAAAAATAAAAAAGACCTATCCAGAGAAATTGAATATAATCCTTTAGAGGAAGAAAATAGACAATCAGTGAAAAGAGGACTTTTAAGCACTCTTTATGAAAAAAACAGAGCTGAATAGAAAATTTGACTTTCAAATATAAGACATAAGAGAAGCAAAAAAGATAAACAGGAAAGAGAAAACATAAAGGATTCAGTAATTTTAATAACAGTAAGGGGGAAATGATACTTGTAACTTCTAAAAACTTTCTCATTACTAGGGCAATTAGAATTAGTATACATACACAGAGGACATAGGCATGAGTGGAATATGATAGGATGATTGTCTAAAAAACAATAAGGGGTGAGAAAGAATAATGCACTGAGAAAAGAGGGTAAACAGAGAACTAGAATGGGGTAAATAATCTGACACAAAAGAGACATGAAAGTTTTTACAGTGGAGGGGAAGATGGGAGAAGGGCTAGAAAATGTATGAATCTTATTCTCATTGGATTTGGCTCAAAGACAGAATAACATATACACTCATTTGAGTGTTTAAATCTGTCTTACCATACAGGAAATAGAATGAGAAGGGGATAAAAGAAGGGCAGACATCTGATAGAAGTGAGGGCAGATTAGGGAAGGTAAAAGAAGCAAAACATTTTTGAGAATGAACAGAGTAAAACGAGAGAGTATAGTATAAACAGGGAGAAAATAAGATGGAGGGGAATACACAGTCATCATAACTGTGAAAAAATTGTACAGCAAGTTTCTCTGATAAAGACCTCATTTTTCAAAGATCTAGAGAACTGAAATAAATTTATGCAAGTAAGAGCCATTCCTCAATTGATAAACGGTGAAAGGATGTGAACAAGCAGTTTTCAGATGAAGTAATCAAAGCTATCTATAGCCACATGAAAAAAAAATACTCTAAATCTTCACTGATTAGAGAGATGCAAATTAAAATAACTCCCACACCTATCAGATTGGCTAATAGGACAGAAAAGGAAAATAACAAATGTTGGAGCAGAAAATTAAGACACTAATGCAATTTTAGTGATGTTGTATACCGACAACTAGTCTGGAGGACAATTTGGAATTATGTCCAAAAGGCTATAAAACTATGCATACTTTTTGACCCAGCAACAGCACTGCTAGAACTTTATCCAAAGAGCTTTCTAAAAAGACATACATGTACAAAAAATATTTATAGCAGCTCTTTTTAGTAATGGCAAAGAATTGGGAATTAAGGGGATATTCATCAATTGGGGAAGGGCTGAACAAGCTATTACTTGATTTTGACAGAGTGCTGTTGTGCTACAAGAAGTGACAAGCAGGATATTCTCAGAAAAACCTGGAAAGACTCACATGAAGTGATGCAAGTAAAATGAGAAGAACCAGGAGAACATTTTATATAGCATAACAATATTGTATTGTGATCAACTGTGAATAACCTAGCCATTCTCAGAAATACAATGATTCAAGACAATTCTGAAGTATTTATGATGAAAAATGCTATCCATTTCCAGAGTGAAAAAACTGATGAAGTCTGAATTGCAGATCAAAGTATACTTTTTCTTTACTTTATTTTTCTTGGGTTTTTTTGGTCTGTATTTTCTTTCCTAACATAAGTTAAATGGAAATATGTTTTGCATGACTGCACATGTATAAATTATATCAAATTACTTGCCTTCTCAATGAGGGGGTGAAGGGAGGGAAGGATAGAGGGAGAGAATTTGGAATCCAAAATTTGAAAGAAAAGAAAAGAAATGCCAGAATTGTTTTTACATGTGATTGGGGGAAATAGTAAGTTAAAACATGTATTTGGTATTCCTATGATGTGGTAGGCACTGTAAAGATATATTTCACTTTTTTAGGCAAATACATGCTCTCCTCAAGAAGAAATTTGACAAAAAAAAAACAGGAATTAGATTTTAGTGAACAGATTTTGGGCAGTTTCACAACACACTTCCCCATGGGAATTATGAAAATAGCACAAGATTTATATTTTGTTTCATAACATTACAGCATGACCTGAGAAATCATATTATGATTTATCAAAATAGCAGAACCTATAGTGTACCTACAAGACTGGGGAGAGAGGGGAAAAGAGAGAGAGAGAGAGAGAGAGAGAGAGAGAGAGAGAGAGAGAGAGAGAGAGAGAGAGAGAGAGAGAGAGAGAAGGAAGGAAAGAAGGGAGGGAGGGAAACAAGGGAGAGAAGAAAGGAAGGAAGGAAAAGAAAGTAGAGGATGAAGGAAGAAGGAAAGAGAAGAAAGAAAAGAAAGAAGACATAAAGGAGGAAGAGATAGTGGGAGAGAGGAAAAAAAAATCTTCAAATAGAGATCACATCACCTGAAGCAGCTTGGTAACCAAACATTAGCTCAATAGCTTTTGTTCTGTACAAATATTGTCAGATAAGTCCATCCAAACTAGAAACAAATTTAGTAAGTTCCAAAATTTGAAATTTTTAAAGTTTAGATCTGAGGATCAGATTCACAAATACAGACAACTAAAATAGAGGTATCAAAAAAGTTGACACACAGGTAATACCTATTTTTTAAAATTTATTCACCTTATTTATCTCTGGGTCTTTTTAATCTTGTCTCTGTCCTGAAGTACTTTATAAAGTAGTCAATCTGACAGAGCAGAACAAGTATTATTCACTGTACCATTACCCTACTTCTGATCTCATGGAAACCTCTGCAGCTCTCTCATGGATTAGATGTGTCAGACTTCAGGGGGGAAAAAGATGGATACTAGAATCATAATGTAAGGTTAAGCAGTTGAACCTATCCAGATTTTTCTCAACATCTGTGTTTTACTTCATTATAAACTGATTTCTCAAAAACAGTCTCTTAATATTTTAAAAGCTCATAGCTTAAGAGTTGGATAGAGCCTCTCAGAAGTCATGTAGGCTAAGCCAGTCATTTTACAGACTTTTAAAAAAAAAGAAAATGAGTCCATGGTCACAAAGCTAATAAGTGGGAAAGTTGGGATTTGAACATAGGTTCTCCAATTCTGAATCCAGAACTCTTTCCACTACATTAAATATTTTACATTTGAATAATATTTGGTAATTGTCCAAATACCTTGGCAAATGATGCGGTTTTTTTTAAATTTCTTATAACCATATATGGGCTGGTAACATATGTTCAGTTTACTGAAAGGGAAGCTGAGGCCCAGAGAAAGGTATATAACTAGACTTATTAGTGACACATATGGGATAAAGAGACAGACTTCAGAATGCCAGTTTATTATTCTTTTTGCTATGTTGCATTAACCACTGTCTCACAAGAACTTTATTAGTTAAGAAGATGAATGCTATTCAACAGATTCAGAGCAAAATGAAATCAGAACAGCCTAATGGAAAACACATCTATGAAAAGCTCAATCTACTTGAAGGATTTTTATGTTCCTTTTTTGGAGAGTTTTAGGGAATGCATGTGTTTGTTGAGGAATTCTAAATATATTGTCTACAGACAGATTCTATTATCCCAGTGATACACAGTTCCATAGAAGGAGGTGATAATGTGTAGGAAGGCTACAGGAGGTCTGTGAATAACGGATAGAAGCAGAAGATATAGGGGTGAGCAGTGTGAATGTTGAGAGATGAATGGCAGTTTTGAAGACGCAATGTTCCCTACAAACCCATGACTAGGCCACAAAAGAGAGTACATTTTGGATAACAGTCTGCATTTGTATGAGTCATGACTATACATGAGGACTTTACATGACCACACAGATTTTCTTGCTTTATAATGAAACTAGTGAAAATCTAGTTAATAATGTGAGACATTTACAGTTTGTTTTGTTTCTGGAAGTGGAAAAGTAGGTTGTTAATGACTTTACCCTAACTCCTCCTTCCCTCCCCCCCAATTTTTTTTTCTAGCCTGAGCAGAATAAATGGGATCTGAAGTGCTATATCAAGACAGTTAATGGACCCTTTATTGTATGTTCATTAGATCATATTTGGAGTAGCTAGATTTTCCTAGAAGGGTGGTAGTTGGTTGTTATTTATATTTCAGGAGACACAGTAATTATGAATCTCATTCGTCTTCTTTTTCCTCACAAAGAGTGAGCAGAGCTGGTAGAATTATCTTTAAAATAAGCTGGGGAGGAGGGGTGAGCATGCAGAAATCAGTTCCCGAACCTGCAATCTAGAAAACTTTAAATGTTCAGAGTTAATGTAAAATTCCAGATAAATGAGTAAGATGTCAGGATCCCCCTTTGAAATGAAGAAAATTATTAAAGTTGGAAATAGGTAAGAATAAAAGTTAACAAAAGAGAAAGAAGGATCTCTATTTTGGTTTATTTGCTTTTAAAAATGGCTTAAAATAATCATCTGATTTGATGTCATTTGCTTAAATTTAGGCATTTTTATGAAGTGATATGATATAACTAGATAAGTATATATTCATAATTGTGAATAATTTTAGGTTTGTGAAATGAATAGAAATACATGGCTTTGGCATTTGTAAGGAGGTTGGATTAGTGATCTCAAGGTTCCTTTGAACTCTGAGGTGATAAAGGTCTATATTTTTAAAACACTAGAATTCAAGGTCAATATCCAATGACAAGGTGCTCGAAGGGATGTTTCATCTAGTTTGGTTTAATAGTGTAATAAAAGTAAAGAACAGTGGTCTGGGATTCAGAAAAGCTGGGTTGGAGGCCCAGCTCTGCTATATATCTGTTGAGTCATCATGGGTAAGTCACTTTACCAAACTGAGAATCAATTTCCTCATTTATAAAATAAAAATGATGTTTATTTGTTTTATTTTATTTTTTATATATAAATTATTTTCAGTTTTCAATATTTACTTCCACAAGATTGAGTTCCATGTTTTCACCCCATCTCACCCCTCCCCCCACCCCAAGATGGCATTCTGAACATCCCTCCCCTAGTCTGTCCTCTCTTCTATCTCCTCCCCCCCTTTTATCCCCCTCCCCCTCTATTTTCCTGTAGGGCAGGACAGACTTCTGTACCCCATTTCCTGAAGAAAATAATGTTTAGATTAACTGCATTTCTAGTAGATTGCCCAGATTGCTCCCTCCATCTCCCCCACCTGAATATTCTGAAATTTCTGCTGTATACTAACATACTCTTCTCCTCCATTCTAAACCAGAATGAAATAAAGGAAAAACTCTCAAACCTGCCATAATCAGTGGCAATTGGCCTATATATCTCCTCCTCTTCTTGGTTAAACTCTTTGACAAAGTCATCCACAATAAGTAATTCAACTGCTTTTCCTCTCTGCAACTTTGTCATTCCATGAAAATTGCTCTCTTCAAAGTTACCAATGATCCTTCTTGACCCCCCTGCATCTTTTGATATTGCTCATTACCCTCTCATCCTAGTTATTCTTTTTTCCCTAGGTTTTTATTGGGGGTATAACACTTCTTTTCTTTTCTTCCTTGCCTGCTTGCCTGTCTAACTGCTTCTTCTCAGTCTTCTTTGCTAGTTCATTATCAAAGTCATGCCCACTAACTGGGTAATAGTTATGGATATCCCTAAGGCTCAGTGCTGGGTCCCCTTCTCTTCTTTCACTATTCCATATTGATTGGCGATCATATCTTGGGTTCAGTTGAATGAAATATCTTTCTATACTCAATTCTAGGTATATTCTTCTCTTCCTTGCCCAGTTAAGATGAGAGTGAGGTTCAAGGGTTAGCTGTTCCCTCCATCATCCCCTTCTTCTCATTTGTATAGATATCTGCTTATGTACTCTGATTATGTGAGATGATTTCCCCTAACTTTCATGGAGACATAATGAAAACAATAAAGGGGTTTCCTCTCACTACTCTTTCATACAAGTAGTGTCAATGTCTTTTATTTTTATTAATTTCTGCTAAAGAATTATTAAAACTAGGAAATCAGTTTCTGGAAAATGGTGAAAGAAACACACCATCTGTCAAAATTGCAAGTTTGGGGTGCCCTTACTTTTTCTCTGAATGAGTCCCAGCTTGCTATATGCTGGTTGAGTCACCATGGGTAAGCCACTTTACCACCCTGAGACTCAATTTCCTCATTTACAAAATGGAAATAATAATGTTTAGGCTAACTCTTTCCAACAGATTGCCCAGATTGCTCCCTCCATCTCCCCCTGACGATGTTCTGCAATTTCTGCTGTGTACTAAGATACTCTTGTCTCTTCCACTCTAAAACAAAATGAAACAAAGGAAAACACTGAGTAGACAAGTAACCTTAGGATTTTCCTAAAACATACTTTAAATATTGAAATCAATCTAAATTTGGACTGCCAACAGCATAAACTTCAGATGTTTCCCCATAACTCACTGTTAAAATGCTACATCTGAAATTTTAGTTTTAGTTTTCCTTTTCCGCTTTACATCTTAGAACTAAAGAAGGGGAGTGACTTTCCCAAGGTAATACAAGATGTAAGTAGTAGAGTATGGATAAGAACTTTTGATTCAAAATTTCATAGCAAAACTATCTCTTTTAAAACTATTTAAAATAATATTAGAATTTGATTTCTACCTCTTTACATTTGGTATACCGAGATGCCAGGCAAATTGGCAAACTAGTCCGTATCAGAAGAAGAACCTGAATGCAGGTCTTCCTGACTGTGAAGCCAGTTCTGTACTTACTACAGATATTCTGCCTGTCTGCCTGCTCATAAAGAGGTAAATTAAAGTATATCAATTTGTAAATTGAGTTACTAGACAAGAATCCAAAGAGCAAGAATCATTAAATGCAAGATAGGTACTTTTTTACCTTTGCTTTCATTCACTTTGATATGGCTGGTTGTAATTAAAAAATGGTCTCATGCAAATATGATTACTATAAAATAGATGATTTCTGCACTCATTAGGTTCAGAGAATGATATGTTTTCTTGATTTATCTACATAATAAGGGACCTTAAATCATTTTCTACACTCTGAACAAAACAAATATGAATTAAGTCTAGCAACATAACCTCAAGTCAAATATATTTGTACTTACACTAACAGCTCATTTTTCTGTTACTGTCAGGGAATGAGATGTTCTGGATAAGTGAATTTTCCAGACATCAAAAGCTTAATTTAAGCATGAAGTTTCTTTTTTAGTTATAACTATTTAGGTTGTGTGCTTGGATATGTCTCAATCTCTTCAGGCCTCAGTTATCTCATCTTCAAAATATGAATCAATTGGTCAAAGTCAGGAGTCTACAAACAGTAAGAAATATGCATAGATCTTGAAGTTATACCTAGTAGATTTTAATCACCATGGCACTACTATTCTCTAGCTGTGTCTGCTTTCTCTCTGACCTCCATTCTTTGCTACAGTTGACAACATAAAGGTGAATATGTACAGTAGTGATACCTTCTCCTCTGTATTGGTCATGGATTTCACTCAGCCCATTCTCTTTCACTTCATCTCACTTCTACTTGAAATAAGTTGGCTGCAAGACTTGGAGGAAATGAAAAAAAATCTCTTCATGAATTTGTCTTGTCATTTGTACTAGGTGTGCTCTAAGGCACCAAAAAGCAGTAAATAGCATAATTAGAACACCTTCTAAAATAGATTATACCTTTCTCAGCCTTAGTAAATAAATTATATTGAGTATTGTTTAATCTAGGTTCACCATGGTAGATCTGTTACTGCAATGTAATTGTCGGGCCCTCAGGGGCTATAGAAATGAACTGTCATAGGGGAAGAAGGTGAAAGGAGTAA
This sequence comes from Phascolarctos cinereus, assembly GCF_003287225.1. Classification (NCBI taxonomy): domain Eukaryota; kingdom Metazoa; phylum Chordata; class Mammalia; order Diprotodontia; family Phascolarctidae; genus Phascolarctos; species Phascolarctos cinereus. The sequence continues at coordinate 345,712,688 of NW_027555847.1, read as the reverse complement.
GCATTTATACATTGCTTACTATGTGCCAGGTTAGTGCTACATGCTTTACAAATATTATCTCCTTTGATCCTCCCCAAAACCCTGCAAGGCAGGTAGTCTTATTATCTCCATCTTATGATTAAGGAAACTGAGGCAAACAGGCTGAGTCATTTGCCAAGCGTGACACTAGTAGTTAAGTGTCTGAAGCTGGATCTGAACTCGGATCATCCTGACTCCAAGCTCAGGGCTCTGTTCACTGCACGACCTAACAGCCTCACTTAGCAGGGATTTCCACTGAATTTTCCCCATACTGTCCTGTTCTAGTTCTAGTACTCCCCAGTACTATGTTTGGAGGCCACTGAAATATATGGGGCTAAAGAGTTGCATATTAAATGTCTTTGGTCCAATAGTCCAGTTGGTGTTTCTTCTGTCTGCTCTTTTATTGATGATCCTGATTTCTTCTGTCCCTTCTCACAACTAGCAATGTGTCTGCATCAACCATCTTTTTACTTCTGAACAAATGGCCACAAGGTTGTATTTCTGTTTGTTTGTTTGTTCTGATCTCTAATTGTAACATAAGGAATCTATGATCCTATTAACAGGTAAAGTTTGTGAGGGAAAATCAGGCAACAATCTTCAGATAAGCAACAAGTTAAATAGTTTGGTTGAGGGAGTCTGTGACCACAATAAAATATGAGTCTTCAGGCATTTATCTTTCCATTGGTCTACCCATACAGGTTGGAAAAGAGAGAGACATTACTCAATAGGGACAGAACTGAGGTAGTGACTGAAGTGTAAATCATGTTTGAAAAAAAGATGGAAGGAAGATTCAGAAAGAAATATTAAGGGCTAAAAGGAGAGAGGAACTACCCATCCTCACTGGCATGACCCTTCCCCTCTACTCCCTACACCCCAAAGCTATTTAAGCAATATTGAGTTTTTCTAATGCAGTATTTTCTACTACTTTAAAATGTTTATATCTAAAAGAGTGATGAAGGATAATCTGTTTAAAAGAGGGCATGTGTTTGATATATTTTCCTTGGAATAATAATAATCCCTATGGTATAGTTTAAAGTCTGATACCCAATTGAGCCAAAAGAAATGGTGAAAGAATAGATTTATAGAAACTTCAAAAGAATTGTATAAACTCAATCAGAGTAAAGTCAGAAAAAACAGGAGTACAACTTAAGTGATTACTACAGACCTATAAATTAGAACAACTTAAAAAAAACTTTTAAAATCTGACAACCAATAACCAAATAACCAATCATGACTTCAAAATATTGATTATAAATCACATTTCTTACCTCTTGGCAGAGAAGTGATAGACTAGAGATGCAGAATGAGATGACATACATTTTCCTATATAGCCAATGCATAGAATTATTTGGCTTGACTTTTTATTTATTATAAGATAGGGTATTATCTTGTGGTGAAGGAGACATGTGTGTGAAAGGGAGTATTAATGACATTCTGATTAAAGAAAAAAAGGAAAACAAAGAAAAATAGAAGAGAGTAGAAGGAAGTTCAGCAGATACATAAATAAGCATGGTAATGTTACAATCATTATTAAATTTTAATATATTTGTAAAAAGCTGTAGATAATAGAGATTATCTTTAATGTGAACAGGTTGGAAGAACTCAGATGTCTATAAGCAGTAGTAAGTACTAGCAGATCTTAAAGTTTTACCTTATGGATGTCCAATCCAAATGGCACTACCATCCTCTCCTTGTGTTCCCTTTCTCTCAAACTTTCAGTATTTACAAGAGGTGGCAGCAGATTGTATGCCGATATAATACTTTTCTGTCCTTTGTATATGGAAATTTTTATTTGCTAATGATTTTCAAGACCATACTTTAAAAAGTAGTAAATAATAAAAGCAAAACATTTGAATACCAAAATGTCATCACTGAGGTTTTCCTGATGTTGCTAGAAATAGTTTTTGGATAATTTCTTGATTATTTCATTTATTCCTTTACATGGCACAGAATGGATCTTTCATTTCATGTGGGTAATTTCGACTTGGGGAACTATGGCCATCTCTTATGATTTAGCAGAGAAGTACTAAAGAGTACTTGGTAGCTAGATGATGCAGTGGACAGAGTATTGGTCCTGGAGTCAGGGAGACTTGTCTTCCTGAGTTCAAATCTGACCCCAGATACTTACTAACTTTGAAATCCTGGTCAAGTCTCTTAATGCTTTTTGCTTCAGTTTACTCATTTGAAAAATGAAACTGGAGAAGGAAACAGCAATTCACTCTAGTATCTTTACCAAGAAAACCCCAAATGGTGTAACAAAGAGTTGAAAACTACTAAAATAATTGAACAACAGCACTAAAAATTGTCTGAGCCACAGGGTTATATAGGTATAATTAGTATTTGAACACAGGTCTTCCTGACTCCAAGCCCAAAAGCCTATCTGGCCTTACAATTTATTCATTACCTAACAAGACGCAGCACCTTCTTAAAGATCTTACAGTCTTTTAGATGCATGAAACAATGCATCCATGCATGTAATTCTAAGGAGAAGTGATTGTACAATAATGACAAAAATAGTTTAAAATAGAATTTAATATGCACAAAGAGATGTACCAATATATTTGTAGAGCCTAAATATACACTATCTATATTGGGCTTTTAAAAAAATTTACACATCAATATATATACGCATATATATGTATGTGCATATATATGTATGTACATATATGTGTGTGTCTCTGTGTGTGTGCATATATATATATATATATATATGGCAATTGGGGTTAAGTGACTTGCCTAGGGTCACACAGCTAGTTAAGTGTCAAGTGTTTGGTCTGAGGCCGGATTTGAACTCAGGTCCTCCTGACTTCAGGGCCAATGCTGTATTCACTGTGCCACCTAGCTGCCCCTATATAGGGCTTTTAAGCAGCACTCAATTGTTATAGCCACAGTATTAAACATGAAAACTGTTATATTAGGTGGCGATATGCTACAATTGTACTTGGTATGGTCATGATCTCTGACCTTGGATTTATTTTCTTGTCTCAGTATTTGTTTCTCCTGTTTCTCCATTTTTTCTTCCTTAATACTTTATTCTCCCTTTCTGTTTTATTCCTCCAACTCCCTGTAGCATTAAAATAAGGCAAAAAGGATCAAAGAATCCTAAAATCCCATCATGGAACTGAGTGTGTGATCCTTTTGCTTATCCTATATTACAAAATTATTTTTTCCTTATTTACTTACAATTAATATTCTGTTCTGTTGTGAATATCTGAATTTAGTGCCAGATATAATGAAATAAATTATAGGACATTTGAGAAGACTGAGTGCTATGTATCTTTTTTTTTTTTAATGAGTAACTCTGTTCACCAATGAAGAGATACAGTCAAGATACAGCCCTGCATTTGATGGGAGGAGAGCGTGGATGCAGTCCTATTCTTGGTGCTGAAGGACATTTGTCCAGCCCACTTTTTCTCTCATGATCAATTTCCTCATTGAAAAATAAGAGATTTCTAGTAGATGTCCTTAAATGTCCCTTCTATTGCTAATGTTCTAGGGGTCTTGTATTTAAATTTTAGTTAAAATGGAACTAAAATAGCAATGAGTAAGGGCATTTAGAAACAAAATGAAATTAAATTAGCAGTAATAAGATTGTGCCACACCATTATTGAACATTATGTTTAATATTTTATCTACAATCCAAATGGAACTATTTTTAAAATCATTTAAGGAATGAAGCCTGTTTAACTAAATTCCCATTAATAATTAAAATGCAAACTGAACGTTCTTGCTTTGTATATATTTGACTCATATGATTTACCACTGGTATGACTAGTACTAGTTACAATGAAATTTTGTCATTCTTATTCATAGAAGCTATATCTCTATTAATGTAGTTAAAAGTCATGTGAGCTTTTTTAGCTGGAAAAAGTTCAGATTCACCCTAAGCCTCAGAGCCACCAAACCCCACCCAGAACACTTTGGGAAATAGTCTTGAATGTCAGTCATATGAGGATAAATTGAAGGAACAAGGAATGTTTAGTCTGAAAAAGAGAAATTCAATGAGTACATGATAGTTGTCTTCATGTATTTAAAAAGCATTGTACGGAAGACAGATTACATTGGTGAGAGAAGCACTGAGTAGAAATTTCAATGAAGCAAATTAAGGCTTGATATCAGGTGGAAAAAAGAAAACAAACAAAAATCTTCCTAAAAATTGGAGCTGTTCAAAAGTAAAATGGGCTGCCTCAGGAGGTAGTGTGTTTCCCCATTTGATAGGTCTTCAAATAGGAGCTGAATGACTATTTGCCAATTATGTTAAAGTTAAGATTCCTCTCATTATGGGGTAGACAAGATGGTCACATAGGTTCCATGCAATTCCAGTCTTGTTATCCTGTGATACTAATACATGGTAGCATTGTTTGGAAAACTCAGAAACTGCATAAATTAATATTTTAGAAGTATTAGTACAAGTTTGTTTTTTATAACATTTACTCAAAAAGAGCCTTGCACATTATAGGCACTTAATGTTTGTTGAAAGTGAAGATGAATTTGGTGCTTAAAGATGAAAAGGAAATTACAAATAGGTTTAAAAAACTGGCAAAACCAAGACTTAAAGATGACATGTATATTTATTTTTTAAATATAAATTTATTTATTTTTAGTTTTCAATATTCACTTCCACAAGTTTTTTAGTTCCAAATTTCTCACCCCTCCCCCCACCCCAAGATGGCATGCATTCTGAATACCCCTTCCCCTGGTCTGCTTTCTCTTCTATCTCTCCCCCCTCCCTTCTCTTATCCCCTTCCCCTTCTGTTTTCCTGTAGAGCAGGATAGACTTCTGTACCCCATTTCCTGTATTTCTTATTTCCCAGTTGCTTGTGAAAACTTTTTTTTTAAACATGTGTTTTTAATACTTTGAGTTCCAAATTTTCTCCCTTCCTCCCTCCCCACCCACCCTCATTGAAAAGGCACGCAACTCAATATAGGTTGTACATGTGCAGTTATGCAAAACACTTCTTTAGTAGACATGTCGTGAAAAACTAACTCTATTTCCCTTACTCCTATCCTGCCCTCCCATTTATTCTATTCTTTCTTTTGACCCTGTCCCTCCTCAGAAGTATTTGCTTCTGATTACCCTCTTTCCCAATCTGCCCTCCTCTCTATCACCTCCCTGCTCTCTTGTCCCCTTCTCCCCCTATTTTCCTCTAGGTTAAGACAGATTTCCATACCCAATTGAATGTGTATGTTATTCTCTCCTTAAGCCAAATCCTATGAGAATAAGATTCCCTCATTCCCTCTCACCTTCCCCTGTTTCCCCTCCACTGTGAGAGACTTTTCTCTGTTTTTTTTTTGTGAGATAATTTACTCCATTCTACCTCTGCCTTTCTTCTCCGAGTATTGTCCTCTCTCATCCCTTAATTTTATTCTCCAGATATGACCCCTTAATCTTCAACTCACCCTGTGCCCTCTATCTATCTATCTATACATGCATACAATTTTTTTTTTCCTTCAACTACCCTAATACTGACAAAGTTCTCATGAGTTACAAATATCATCTTTCCATGCAGGAATGTAAACAGTTCAATCTTAATAAGTCTCTTATGATTTCTCTTTCCTGTTTACCTCTTCATGTTCCACTGGAGTCCTGTATTTGAAAGTCAAATTTTCTGTTCAGCTCTGGTCTTTTCATCAGGAATGCTTGAAAGTCCTCTATTTCACTGAATGACCATTTTTCCCCTGAAGGATTATACTCAGTTTTGCTGGGTAGGTGATTCTTGGTTGTAATCCTATCTCCTTTGCCCTCCAGAATATTATATTCCATGCCCTGGTCCTTTAATGTAGAAGCTGCTAAATCTTGTGTTAGCCTGATTGTGTTTCCACAGTACTTGAATTGTTTCCTTCTGGCAGCTTGTAATATTTTCTCCTTGACCTGGGAACTCTGGAATTTGGCTACAATATTCCTAGGAGTTTTCCTTTGGGGATCTCTTTCAGGAGGAGATCTGTGGATTCTTTCAATTTCTATTTTGCCCTCTGGTTCTAAATATCAAGGGCAGTTTTCCTGATAATTTCTTGAAAGATGATGTCTAGGCTCTTTTTTTGATCATGGCTTTCAGATAGTCCAATAATTTTTAAATTCTCTCTCCTGGATCTATTTTCCAGGTCAGTTGTTTTTCCAATGAGATATTTCACATTGTTTTCTAATTTTTCATTCTTTTGGATTTGTTTTACAGTGTCTTGATTTCTCATAAAGTCACTGTCTTCCAATTGCTCTATTCTAATTTTTAAGGAAGTATTTTCTTCAGTAATCTTTTGGACTTCCTTTTCCATTTGGCCAATTTTTCTTTTTAGGCCATTTTTCTCCTCATTTTCTTTTTGCCATTTAGGTTAGACTGTTTTTTAAGGTGTTATTTTCTTCAGTATTTTTTTGGGTGTCCTTTAGCAAGCTGTTGACTTGTTTTTCATGATTTTCTTGCATCACTCTCATTTCTCTTCCCAGTTTTTCCTCTACTTCCCTTACTTGCTTCTCAAAATCCCTTTTGAGCTCTTCCAAGGCCTGGGACTGATTCATATTTTTCTTGGAGGCTTTGGATGTAGGAGCTTTGATTTTGTTGTCTTCTTCTGGTTGTATATTTTGATCTTCTTTTTCACCAAAGTAAGATAATATAGTCTGACTCTTTTTGAGCTGCTTGCTCATGATCCCAGCCCATTACTTGAGTTTTAAACTCCTTGTTAAGGTAAGACTCTGCTTCCAATGTGGAGAGTGTACTGTCCCAAGCTTCAGGGGTTTGTGTAGCTGTTTTCAGAGATACTTGTAGGGACCTGTAAATTTTCAGTTCTTCCAAGGTGGTATGATAAGCAGTGAGGTGTTTACTTCTTTCCTGGCCTATGACCACAAGTATTCCTTTCTTCCCCGTAACTGTGAGGAGGGGTTTCTCTCCACAGCCACTACAAGCTCCACCAAGCCAGGGCTCCTCCTCACCCCAGCACTGCCACCCAAAACTGTGACCCAGATCCACACATGGGCAAAGCAAGAGATTCCTGCCTCAGCACTGGCAAAGAGATCCCTGCAGTCCCTCTCTGATCAGCCAATGGATTCCCCCTCAGTCTGTGGGCTGGAAGCTCGGGAAGCAGCTGCCCCCCCCCCAGGGCCAGGCTCTTGGGGAATTGAGCTGAAACCCCGCCTTCCTCTCTGACCACCGACAGAAACAGACTTTTCCCACTGACCTTCTAAATTGTCTTTGGCAGTGGTGGATTGAGGAGTATGGAAACCTCCACAGCTGCCCGCGATTCAGTCCTCTGAGGCCTGCTCCAGGTTTGCTGCGGCCTGCGCGCCCATGCTGCCCTGTGCTCCCAGCCCAGAGCGATACACCTTTCTTATCAATCATCCAGGTTGTCTTGGGCTGGAAATTCGTTTCACTCTGTCTTTTTGTGGGTTGTGCTGCTTCAGAATTTGTTTAGAGCCATTTTTATGAGTATTTAGAGTGGTTTTAGGGAGAGCTCAACGAAGTCACTGCTTTCACTCTGCCATCTTGGCTCTGGCCCCCCCACCAATAGGGGAAAAGTGAAAGATAACTGAGTACTTGAAAGTGCATTTTCTTTCTGAGAATACAGTTTTATTTTCAGAATATAATGGTCACATTTAACAAAAAATAGCTTTATAGCTTGACTTTCTAAACAAATTAAAGAGAAAATCCCCACAAAATTTCTGTCAAATTCACATATTTTGAGAACTTTTGGTGAATAAACATGTGGCAAAAAGTAAGGCCACTTTGCAAATCCACAATTACCACTGTATATAGAGAGACAGGTGTAGTGATCTCTTGGAAATGAAGTATGATAAAATGTTGGCTATGCACAAACTATCCTAAAAAATATCACAAACTCCAAGAAGGAAACAGACTGAGAGGGGGAGAAGTGGCTTATCCAAGGTCTCACACATACATTGAAAGCTCATGAGCCCATACCTTTCATCTTGTGCCTACCAATCTGCCTCCACTACTTTTACATCACTAGCTTTAAAGTTAATTTGTCTTGACTATCTTATTCTTCTTTAACACCTATATTATGTCTAGAGTTATGCAATGGAAAACAAAGAGAAGCTCAAAAGAAGTATACAAAGGTAATATGAAGATAAGTGGCCCTGAAACCTGGTAATAAACCTATTATTCCCATGCACCTTTTGTACTCTTTTCAGAGCTGTACTCCTTGTTCCTACTGTGAAGATGATTATGGCTTCAAATGTATGTAGTGGGCTTCTAATTAATCAAAACCTAGGAAGCTTCCTTGAGTCATGAGACCAAGGTATATTGTATCTTCAGAGTGAGGGCAATTTCTGAAATCTTCCTACAAAATTAGAATAAATTATTGCATGCCATTTTCCTTTTTACGAGGAAATTGACATAAGAAAGAACACCGTGCAACTAGGATGCTAATTTCCAGAAGCTTTCTTTAGCCATGATAAAACACACAGCATCTCCCATTTAGTGGGAGGCAAGTTGTTAGGTACATCCATAGTACCTTTAGGGGATCAGGGAGGTGTCTTCTTTGCAGAGTTTTTTAAAATTAATTTTTCTATCAGTTACTACAATAAATTTTACAATTACTGCATGCAGATACCAAGGACCGTAGTTGTCATTTGAGTATGTTCCTTGGATAACTTGATTCCTCTAGTGGTGATTTAATACTGCCAGGGGAATGGGGTGGTGGTGGCAGGAGGAGTGGTGCAGTGTGGGGAATGCTTCCACTAAGCCTAAACTTCCTCTGTATTCTAATTCCCTCAAAGTGGCAGAAGCCTAATCCATAACACAAGCCTGGGGAACATTTATAGGTAAATTACAATGCAAAGTCATAGATCAGAGGATGTCCAATCTGTCACTGAGGAAGCAGTAGCAATTAAAGCTTGGCCTGTGCCCAATATATGTAGCACAACAACAGATAGCAAGCACTTGCCTACTACAAATCTTTTAATCTGTTAACAAAAAGTCTGGTTTCAAAGGCCTGAAGACAGGCTTAAGAAGAAAGTTCACTGAAAGCACTGAAATGGATAGTCAGAAACAAGGAAACAAGTAAGTGAATTGTCCAGTGCCACCTCTTTCCTGCCCGAATCATATTCTCTGTTACCTGGTGATAAGGCTTTCCTTGGAGATAGAGATTGTACACTTGACCAAAAAAACCAAAACAAAAACAAAAACTAAAAAACTAGCCTTTCATCACCATACTGACATTATAAATGAAGGTGAATGCCACTACTCCATCAGCCTTCATCATCTTTCCTCTGGAATATGGAGAGTGACAGATTTTTCAAATTTTATACAATATATTTAGTGACAATTCTTATGTCAAAATAAGTCTTTCTTAAAGTAGAACTGTTAATGGTAATTTTCTAAATTTTATATTCCTATCATGAGAAAATATACATGACTTATGATGGATTAGTGCGTCATTCATGGCAACATACCATTTTATGCTACATCCTTTAGTGCTGAGTGTCTATTGATTATTTTGAACATAACCCTTTGCATTTCAAATATACATAGAGACTATTTTTAATAATAAATACGATCAAATACATATCAAATCTATGAGATGCATCATATGGACTAAATATTCATGAGGCATATTTGAAAACATACATCTCTAACCTCGTATTATAGTTGTTTCATTGGCTTATTTTCCTTAGTAGAATATAAATTCTTAACATTCATGAAGTGCCCAGATCAGCTCTATGCTCACTTTCACACTTCTACTGGTTCTGCTCTTGCATCCCCAGACTTCTTCTCTATGCCCAATAGTCTTCTCACCCTGGAAGATCCTTCTATCCATGCAGCCCAGTACTTTGATTGGTGAGTTCCTCCTTTAATCTCAATTCTGAGGAAATGCCCATGCCAGCCACATACTTACTCTTTCATTTTTTTTCCTGGCTTTGCAGAGACATCTCAGGACTTCTCCTCCATTCTCCCATGAGAATACTTTACATCCTCCTGTTCAACTCCCTTTTGTTTATTGTCTTCTTCCATTAGAATATAAGCCCCTTGAGGGTAGGGACTATGCTTTCCCCCCCCCAATTTTATATTTCCAGACTTTAGCACATTAATAAATGTTTGTTGAATTTTAGTGCATTTCATTTCATCTTTGTTTACCCAGTGACTTGGAGCACTTAATAAATATTTATTGATGTGAGCTTAATTTAAAATATCTCATTTTACTTGTAGGTCTTTGTCAATGAATATCTGATATAGGTTTATCAATTTGGCTCCATTGGGTAAGGGTTTCAATAGTAAACATAAAAGGAACTAGTTTTCCCCTAATTTGTTGGTGAGTGCATAGAGTTGAGAGAAATCTGGGTTTGAATCACACACACTCTGACACTAGCAATATGATTATTAGAAAGTGATTTAATCATACGGAATTTTAATTTTTTTCATCTGTACAATACAGATAATAGTTAAAGCTCTTCCTTCCTTTGTTTTGAGATTTAAGTAATAAAATGTGTAAACTACATTAACATTATAAAAGCTATTTCTTTTTTGAGTATTTCTCCAAGCCTATTGCAAAGGGAATTTCTATGATAGGATCATGTTAGATTTAAAACTGGAAGGCACTTTGAAGACACAAAGGATAGAATGTATCTTATTTTAAAGTTGAGAGAATTGAAGCACAGTAAAGTTACGTGACTTACCCAGGATCATACTGCAATAAGTAAAACTTTTTTATGATCTAAGATCATATGTGAAAATACTTGACATGAACTAAGAAATGGAATGGAAGTTGGAAGATGTGAGCTAACCTAGAATAATAAGGACTTGAATGAATTAATTATACTTGTTTCTAATTTCTACCATTGTACAGTTGGATTTTTCTAAATTCTGGAGAAAAAAAAAGTCTGGTTAAGAAGGAAGCAAGCGGTAGATTCTTAAACTGACAATGAATATAGGCAATCACAAAAGATAAAATAGGTCGTTTTGATTGCATTATTTTTTTCACAACTAGGGTGAGAAATGAAATAGTTTATTGGGAAAAAATACTATGTCTTAACTCTGATAGGAGTCTGATATCCAAGATATGTGAGCAACAACCAGAACTTTATAAGACCAAAAGCCAATCCTCAATAGATAAGTAGTCAAAGGATGTGAATGAAAGTTCTCAAAATAATCGCAAATTATTAATGACTGTAACAAAGATTGTTTCAACTCATCAATAATAGAAATGAAAATAAACAACACTCAGATTTTGCCTCAAATCCAGCAATTGACAAGATTGGTAAAGATAACCAAAAAATGTCAATGTTCAATGTTGGAGAGGTTGTTGAAAGAGGTGCAAACTAATGTGCTTAATGAGGAGCTGCTAATTGGTCCAGAAAGCAATTTGGAGTTGTCCAAAGAAAGTCATTAAATTGTCTATACCCTTTGACCATGAGATCCCACTACTAGGCATATGCCCTCAGGAGTCAGTGCTTAAAAGAAATGTCACAAATCCAGAAATATATTCATAGTCAGATATTTTTTAGCACAGAGTTAGAAATAAAATACATGTCCATAGATTGAGAATAGGTAAATACGGTGTGGACATGAAAGTAATGTGATATTACCAGTTCTTCCCAGACTGTACCTTGGGACTTCTCCGAGTGAATCCTATACACTGCTCCAGAAAGCTCATTATTGGGATAACCTCATCGTCCTGTAAAATCATCAGCCATAGTATTCTACCTCATCACTTCTTCCTAACTCTCTGATAGAGTTGGGGGGGCAGGAGTAATGAACTCCAAACCTCTATTAAGGAAGAGACCTCAGCTCAGGTATCTCATTTCTCAACACTACCTTTGAACTTTTCCCTCTACCTCCCAGACCCCTTCCCCACTTTTTAGCTTCTTTTTCTGAACTGTCTTCTCTCATTAGGTTGTAAGCTCTTTGAGCAAAGGGAATGTCATTCTTTTTTTTTTCCCGTAGTTGTATCCTTTGCACTTACTACAATGTCTGGCATATAATAGATATTTAGTAAACATGTACTGCTTGATTGATATAGGAAATAATATGCTTTATACAGAGAAACACAGGGGAAAATATGTAAACTGATTTTTTTTTCACTTTTTAGTGACACAATCAGGGTTAAGTGACTTGCCCAGGATCACACAGCTAAAAAGTGTCAAGTGTCTGAGGCTGGATTTGAACTCAAATCCTCCTGACTCCAAGGTCAGAGCTCTATCTACTGTGCCACCTAGCTCTAAACTTCCACCAAGATCTAAACAGATTCAATATGACAGAGGCAGAAATAAATGTACACAAATGAATGCATATAAAATATAAAGAGAAAGAACAACAAGAAAACAAATGAAATTAAATACAATAACATTATGAAGATCAAAATTGGTCCCAAAGAGGAGATATGAGAAGACACTTTCTTCCTTTTTTCAGAGAAGTAGGGAAATATAATCATAGAATGATACAAAAATATACCACTTTTTGATGTGTTGGTATGTTTTGTAAAAGTATTTTTCTGTCTTTTTTTTTCTCCTTGTTTAAATAGATGACTCTGGGAAAGGAAAGGGACATGGATACATTGGGAAATGTAGGTAATGTAAAAGCTAAATATAGCAATATGATTTTCTTTAAATGAAATTGTGTGATATATATGGATTTTTAATAAGGCTCTATCCAGGATCAATTTCTCCTTCTCTCTATTCTCCTTTCTTTTTCCTTCTCTTTTCTCAAAGCTGGCATGTCTCAGATGGAACTCATCACCTTCCCATATAAATCTGATCTTTTTTTTAGTCTTTTTTTTTTAATTTTTAGGCAGTTGGGGTTAAGAGACTTGCCCAGGGTCACACAGATAATAAGTGTCAAGTGTTTGGTCTGAGGCCAGATTTGACCTCAGGTCCTTCTGACTTCAGGGCCGGTGCTCTATCCACTGTGCCACCTAGCTGCCCCTAAATCTGCTCTTATTCCCATCATCTTTTCAGTCACCCCAGTATTCTTTAACCCTCCCCTTTCCTTCATCACTATGTTCAATCAATTTCTAAAGCTTGTCAATTCTACTTTCATAATATATGTTTCATCTATCCTGTCCTACAATATATACCAACACATGATATTTAGCTCAATATCTCATTACTTGTTATAATTCATTGGTTTTCTTGATGTTGGTTTCCACCTTTTCCAATCCATACTTCCTATATTTGCTAAAGTAATTTTTATAATATGCAAGTTCAATAATGTCACTTCCCATCATCAAACAAAAAAAATTGGCTCATATTTGCCTTAGGATAAATACAGAACCTTAGCCTGGCATTCAAGGTCTTCTACAATTTTACTATCATCTGCCTGTCCAGCCTTATCTCATATTACTTCCTTTCATGGAATCTCTGTTCCATACTAATCAGACTAGTAGTTATTCATTTGTTTGACATTTAATTTTCTGTCTCTTTGTAGTTGGGCAGGCTATATCTCATATCTAGAACTCATGTATTCTCATCTCTGAATGTCACAATCATCTTTCAAGACTCAGCTCTGGTCTCATTTCCTGCATGAATGCTTTTCTGATTCCCAGTTGAAATAGTTCTTTCTCCTTTAACATTTTCCTGAACATATTTGCATACTTCCAACTCTACCTTGTGTATTACTTATATGTGTCCATGCCATGTCAACACCCTGCTAAGTAGACCATAAATTTGTACAAGATATTGACATTTAAAAAAATATTGTTCTTAGTTCTGAGCACAGTGTCCTGCCCTTTCGTGCACCATAGTAACTTAATACATGTTTGATGAATTTAATTTAAAAATTAAACAAAATGCTTGGAAATGAAGACATCCATAATAAATAAAGAATCTTAGTTGAGGCATTTAAAGTTCTTCATGTTGTAACTCCCACACTGCTTTTCTGGATTATTGAAGATCGACCTGTTCTATGCATTCCAGAATCAAACTAGTTGATTGGCTATTCTCCCAAATCCAGAATTCCACCACTAAAGTACATGAATTTCCACAAGCTATCCTCTATACATGGAATCTTACAAGTCCTGGCTTCCTTGAAAGCTCAGCCTAAAAGTTTCTTCCTACAGTAGCCGTTTTCTTGATTTTTCACATTGTTGACATTCTGTCATTCCTATCCCCATTGTGTCCTTAAGGATAAGAAGTGCTTTTCATCTTTGCCTTGGTAAGTCCAAAGGTTAGTACATGTGCATGTACCTAACAAATGCATTCTGGATTAAATTGGATTGACTAAGCAGGTGTATTGCTTAGTGCTGGCGGCAAAGAGCAATGACGACAAAAAAAATGATTTCCAAAATATTTAAGGATGAATCTTGCTTTTCAATATTTAGAATTATTTTAAACATATTATATCAATGAAATTAAAGAGTGTTGCATGTAATTGAGATTATGAATTAGGAGATGTGATTTCTTTTCACCTCTCTCATTAACTTGATTTGTAAACTTGGGCAAATTACTTCATTAAATTGGGTGTCAGTTTCCTTGCCTCCAAAATAATGGAATTAGATTAGATGGCTCCTAAGATTTCTTCCAGTGCTAAATGTCTGATTTTGTAAAGATACAGAGTACCAGGTTGTATGAGAAGAAAATCACAGCATAGGGCATCAAAAATGTCTTTGAGTTTGAGTCAAGCTTGGGAAATCATCAGTACTAATGGTTAGCAAGAACAGAGTTACAAATGGAAAAGAAAAAAAAACTTTGTTGACTAAGGTTGTGCCTTCATAGCCATGAGCATTTGGATGAAAGGGAGAATTTCTTTTTTTTAAGTTTCTGAATGTTGTTAGATAAGCCTATATTTGACAGTATACTTACAAGTGCATGACAGACAACCCAGTACATGCTTTGCTTTGGCCATAATAGTCTAGTCAGAAACCACCACACATAGAGATCACTATCATCTTAAAGGTAAACTAAAAAATTAGGCAGTATTTAACTTAATTGACATATCCTGTAGTGATCAGGCAATCACACATATTGCAGCTTTCAGATTGTAAGAATCAGGAATTATCATTTGGTAGTATAACTGAATAAGAAAGAGAAACAAAGCAAGGCAATGGAAATGAAAAGTTCTGAGAAAAATAGAGGATGTTGACATGAATATTTTATAATGGAGAACATAAGATTTATTTTGCTATTTAATGAGAGACGTATGTAATTATTAAACTTCATAAGTCATTCTTGTTCTTGATTCTGACACATACTAGGTACTTAATAAATGTTTCCTTCCTTCTTTCCTTCCTTTCTCCCTTTCTTCCTCCCTCCCTTTATTCCTCCCTTCTTTTCTTGATTTCTTACTTTCCTTTATACCTCCTTTTCTCTTTTCTCTCCTTTCTCCCTCCCTTCCTTTCTGCCTCCCTTTCTGCCTGCCTTTCTCCTTCCCTTCATTTCTTCTTCTTTCTTTCCCTTTCTCCCTCCCTTCCTTCTTTCCCTTTCTTTCTTCTTTCCTTCTTTACTACCCTTGTAAAGCAATTATTTTAATTTTGTTCACTAATTATATGTTACATAGGTGGACAGGACCTTAGAAATCATCTAGCTTATGCCATACTTGAACAATTGTCCCTGCTACAACAAACATAACATGACTAATGATCAGCCAGTCTTTCTTTGAAGACCTTTATTGAGATTCACTAACTCCTGAAGCAAAACATTCCTTTCTGAATAAATGTAATTATCAGTATTTCTGTGCATCAGACAAACTCTCCACCTCTAGACCTTACACATGTGGCTTCTAGTTCTGGTCTGGTGCTAAGCAATGAATTAATGTTTCACCTGAACTGGATCGGCTTGTGTTATCTAGTTGCTACTTGACACTAGCGGAAATGCAAATGTTATCAGTACACTATATAAATTGATGGCAAATCCTCATTGCCTCTCATACTTGCTGCAATGGAAATCCTATTTTTCTTCTTCTTAGCTCTTTTGACGGATCCATGACTGTCTATTGACTTTGTCCACACGATTCAAGTCTCAGTCACTGGTTCCATGTGAGAGAATTACAGCCTTACTTTTAAATAAAGGGGAAAATATTTCAACTGTAAGCTTTCAGCCACATGGAGTCATTTTTGGGCCTTATTAGTTTTCAGGTCATTGAATAGTATGGAAAAAGCCAAAAGTCTGAGGTCTTTAGACAAGTTTGGGTATTGCTATAGATTTTTTATAAAAAAGTGTCTGTTCTAATGATACAAATACCATTAAAATTTTACATTCCAAATGATAATGGAGTGTAATATTTTATTTTGTTCAGTTAAAACAAGTAGTAAATATTTTGTTGTCTCTTATTATGCTACTTGTATTATCTCCACAGAATTTGCCAATGCCCTCCACACTCGTATATGTATATACATATATATATAAATAAATATGTCTATGCATATCTGTATGTAAATATATATGCATATGCACAATAGGTGCTTAATAACACTTGCTAATTGATTATCTGTGTGGGGACTTTACCTTTCTATTAGGCAGCAACCTCTAAAAGTACACGGGCCATACCTTATTAATTGTATACCTTCAGTAGCAATTAGAAGAGTGCTTAGAACAAAATAAATACTTAATAAATGTTCGTTGAATTCAATTAAAAAGATTAATCTGCTATACTATGAAAGATCTTGGACAAAACATATAGTTTTGCATTAGTGTATTCAATATACTTATTACCTGGAGATGTAATGAAGATATATAAGATAGTTGGAACTTTCTTTAAGCAACTGGCAAGAAAGCTACTACAATATAATTGACATGAGCATAATATGATATACATGTACATGCAAGTATGCACAATTTTATTAAATGCTTTCCATATATTAGATTTTGTGGTAAGCACTGAGGACTCAAAGAAAAACAAAAATACAAAGAGTGCTTTCCCTTGAGGAGTTTAAATACTTATGAAGGAGAAGACAAATGTAGTACATCATAACATATGCTTAGAGTGTCAGAAAGAGACAAATACAGCACTATGTAAAGTCTAAGTCAGAAGAGACCTAAGAAGACTTCCTGAAGGTTATGTCATATGAGTTAGACCTTAACAGATGAATGGAAATGCAACACACAGGGTTTCAAGAAAAATTT
This sequence comes from Phascolarctos cinereus, assembly GCF_003287225.1. Lineage (NCBI taxonomy): Eukaryota > Metazoa > Chordata > Mammalia > Diprotodontia > Phascolarctidae > Phascolarctos > Phascolarctos cinereus. The sequence goes on along the minus strand of NW_027555847.1, from coordinate 345,695,671 downwards.
GGGTGACATAAAAACAAATTATCCATACAATTATGTAACAAAATTACATATAATAAAAGGCCATGGAAAGAGAGACTAAAAACAAACTGGAAATTGAATAATCTAATCCTGAAGAATGAGTGGGTAAAAAAATAAATCTTAGAAAAAATAAATAATTTCATCAAAGAGAAAAACAATATTGAGACAACATAGCAAAACTTATGGGATGCAATGAAAGTGCTTACATGAAAATATAGAGAAAGAAGAGACCAATGAAATGAGCATGCAACTAAAAAAAGTAGAAAAAGAACAAATTTTTAAAAACCCAACTAAATATCAAATTAGAAATTCTGAAAACAAAGGAGAGATTGATAAAATTGAAATTAAGAAAATTATTGAGCAAATAAATTAAAACTAAGAGCTGGTTTTATGGGGGAAAAGCAATAAAATAGATTAGCCTTAGGTTAATTTGATTAAAAAAAAAGAAGAAAACCAAATTAGTAGCATCAAAAATGAAAAGGATGAATTGACCACCAATGAAGAGGAAATTAAAACAATAATCAGGAACAATTTTGTCCTAAAGGTATGCTAATAAATTTGACAATCAGTGAAATGGATAAATATTTACAAAAATATAAACTTCTATGATTAATAGAAGAGCAACTAAAATGTTTCAACAACTCCATTTCAGATAAAGAAATTGAACAAACCATAAATAAACTGCTTAAGAAAAAATCTCCAGGGCCAGATGGATTTACAAGTGGATTCTATCAAACATTTAAAGAACAACTAATTCCAATACTATAAAACTATTTGGGAAAAGAGGCAAAGAAGGAGTCCTACAAAATTATTTTTGTGATGCAAATATGATGCTGACACCTAAATTGGGAAGAGCCAAACCAGAGAAAGAAAATTATAGACCAATTTCCCTGGATAAATACAGATATAAAAAATTTTTAAATAAAATATTAGCAATGAGATTACAGCAACTTATCTCAAGGAGAATACATTATGATCAGGTAGGATTTATACCCGGAATGCAGAGTTGGTTCGATATTAGGAAAACTATCAGCATAGTTGACCATATCTATAACAAAACTAACAGAAATCACATGATTATCTCAATAGATGCAGAAAAAGCATTTGATAAAATGCAAGACCCATACCTATTAAAATATTGGAGAGCATAGGAATAAATGGAGTCTTCCTTAAAATGATAAGTAGCATTTATCAAAACCATCAGCAAGCATTATATGTAATGGAACTAAGCTAGAAGCATTTCCAATAAGATCAGGGATTAAACAAGAATGTATATTATCACCACTGTTATTCAATATTGTGCTAGAAATGTTAGCTTTAGCAATGAGAGAAGAAAAAGAAATTGAAGGAGTTAGAATAGACAAAGAAGAAACAAAGCTATCATTCTTTGAAGATGATATAATGATATACTTAGAGAATCCTAGAGAATAAGAGAAAAATACTTGAAAAAATAAACAACTTTAGCAAAGTTGCAGGGTATAAAATAAACTCACATAAATCATTGACATTTCCATACACTACTAACAAAGCTGAGCAGCAAGAGATAGAAAGAGAAATTCCATTTAAAGTTACTATAAACTATAAAATATTTGGCAGTCTACCTGCCAAAACAAATCCAGGAACTATATAAACATAATTACAAAATACTTTTCACACAAATAAAGTCAGATCTAGGTAATTAAAAAATATGAGTTGCTCATGTGTAGGCTGAGCTAATATAATAAAAATGACAATTCTACCAATATTAAATTACTTATTCAGTGTCATATCAATCAAACTACCAAAAATTATTATATAGAGCTAGAAAAATCAATGACAAAATTCATCTGGAAGAACAAAAAGCCCAGAATATCAAAGAAATTAATGAAAACAAATGCAAGGGAAGGTGGTCTAGCTGTACCAGATCTTAAATTGTATTACAAAGCAACAATCATAAAAACTACTTGGTACTGGCTAAGAAATAGAGTGATGGATCAGTGGAATTGGTTATGCATGCAAGACACAAGAGTCAATGGCTATAGCAATCTATTATTTCATGAATCCAAAGATTCCAGCTTCTAGAATAAGAAATCACTATTTAACAAAAACTTCTGGGAAAACTGGAAAAACAGTAGGGCAGAAGACTAACATCTTACACCTTATACCAAGATGAAGAAAAAATGGGTACCTGATTTAGATATATAGACTGATACAGTAAGCAAACTAAGAGAGTAAGGAATAGTTTACCTTTCAGATCTATGGAGAAGGGAAGAATTTATGACCAAACAAGGGATAGAGAACAGTATGAAATGAAAAATGAATGATGTTGATTACATTTTTTTTTAAATTGCACAGACAAATCAATGCAACCAAGATTAGAAGGGAAGCAGAAAGTTGGGAAACACTTTTTACAACACATGTCTCTGATAAAGGCCTCATTTCTAAAATATATAGACAACTGAGCCAAAATTATAAGAATACAATACAAGTTACTCCCCAATTGATAAATGATCAAAGGATATGAATAGTTTTCAGAGGAAGAAATTAAATGTATCTAGTCATATAAAAAAATGTTCTAAATAACTACTGATTAGAGAAATATACATCAAGACAACTCTGAGGTACCACACAATACCTATCAGATGGGCCAACATGACAAAACAGGAAAATGGTATGTGTTGGAGAAGATGTGGGAAAATTGCAAAACTAATGCATTGTTGAGGGAGCTCTGAACTGATCCAACCATTCTGGAGTGCAACTTGGAACTATGCCCAAAGGACTATAAAACTGTGCATACCCTTTGACCTAACAACACAATTTCTAGATCTGTATCACAAAAAAATCATAAAAATGGGAAAGTGATCCACACGCACAAAAATATTTCTAGCAGTTTTTTTTTTTGTGGTGGCAAAAAAATTGGAAATTGAGAGGATGTCCATCAATTGGGGAATGGCTAAACAAGTTGGGGTATATGCATGTAATGGAATACTATTGTGCTCTAAGAAATGATGAGCAGACAGACTTCAGAAAAACCTTGAAAGACTTACATGAACTGATGCAGAGTGAAATGAGCAGAACCAGGAGAACATTGTACACAGTACCAGTTACATTGTGTGGTGACTGACTTTGATAGACTTGGCTCTTCTTAGCGATGCAAGAATCCAAGACAACTCCAAAAGACTCATGATGGAAAATGCTATCCATATCCAGAGAAAGAGCTTAGGAGTCTGAATGCAGATGGAAGTATGCTATTTCTATGTCTTTTCTTTTATTGTTATGTGTTGTTTCTTCTTTCTTGTGGTTCCTCTCATTAGTTCTAATTCTTCTTTACACCATGACTAATGTGAAAATGTGTTTAATATCAATGTATACGTATAGCCTATATCAGATGTTATGCCATCTTGGGAGGTGGGAGGAGAGGGAGTGAGAGAAAATTTAAAACTTACAATCTTATGGAAATGAATGTGGAAAACTAAAAATAAATTATATTTTTAAAAAAGAAAGAGGATTTATTTGAGATGGATAATGGAAATAATTTTGGATTTGGAGTTGTAAGACTTGAACTCAAATCCTACCTCTCCTGTTTCCCATGTGATCATGGACAAATTATATTACCCTCTGGGTTTCATTTATCTTATGGGCATGGTTTGGGCTTGAGACTACTTGAGGTCATTAATATAGTTATAAATCTATGATACTATGACTCTAAACTATAACTCACTATGTAAATATGAGTTATTTAGTACACAATGCATGATCTAAATGCTTTTGACATCTTTACTCTATCTACCCTTTGGCCCAAAAGATAACTGATTCAAAACATTCTGAGATGGTCTTACATGTATGGAGATATTATCTCCAAGGCTAAAACAAAGTCTTTTTCTTTTAATCTCATTAAATTGGTCAAGTTACTTTAGGTCATACCCTTTGTTTCTCATGAGGATGTCAGAGATAAATGATATTACCCAGCCTGCCTCCATATTTCCAAAACATAACTCATGATCTTTCCCCCTGAAACTTCACCCCTTTCCTAATTTCCCTATTATTCTAGAGAGTGATACCATCCCCTCAGGCTCTCGATGTAAGTCAGCTAGGACTTCTTACTATGTCCCATTTTCCCTACCCCCACAATAGACAACTTGTTGCCATGGCTTGTAGATTGCACCTTTATTCACCTCTTGAATATGACCCCTTCTCTCCTCTGACATTGCCACCATTCTGGTGCAAGTACTTATTACCTCAAAACAGGAGTATTGAAATAGCCTGCTGGAGGAAGGAGGAGGGGTCTGTCTGCTTGAAGTCTTCCCTCATTCCATTACACCACTAAAATGACTTTTCTAAAGCACAAGTCTGAAAATGTCAGCCCTCCCCATACATAATAAACTCCAAAGGCTTTCTATTTCCTCCAACAACAAATATAAAAGCCACTGCTTGACATTCAAAGCCTTTCATAACCTAGCCCCCTCCTACCTTTCTAGTGTTCTCAGGCCTTGCTCCTTGACAGGTACTCATCGAGCCAGTGACTCTAGTCTCCTTGCTGTTCTCACAAGATAATTCTATTTCTTGGCTCTAGGCATTTTCTCTGACTATCCTCCATCCTCATCATCTCTGCCTCTTGGCTTTCCTGGTTTCCTTCAAGGACCACCTAAAACCTTGCTTTCTAGAGGCAGCCTTTCCCAGTTCAGTTCTTCTTAATTCTACTACTCTCCCTCTATTAATTATGTCTTATTTATCCTGTATATAACTTGTTTGTATATATTTGTCTGTTTGTTGACTCCTCCATTAGATTATGACCTCCTTGAGGGCAGGAACAGTCTTTCGCCTCTTTTTGTAGCCCCAGTGATTAGCACAATAGTGTTAAGCACATGGTAGATGCTTAATAAATATTGACTGATTGACTTAGGAACAAAATTCTTTGTTTCTCTGGTGGACACAGATAGATTGTACTGTGCCTGTAGCACTAGGTCTGGAGTTAGAAAGATGAGTTCATATTTGGCATTAGACCCTTACTAACTATGTCATCCTGAGTGAGTCATTTAACCTCTGTCTCCCTCATTTTCCTCAAATGTACAATGGGAATAATAGTAACACTTATTCTCAAGTGGCTGTGAGGATCAAATGATATTTGTAATATTTATAAAGCACTTAGCACAGTGCCTAGCTTTTAGCAAGTGCTTAATAATGGCTTGTTTCCTTTTTTTTTTTCAAGGGTTCCTTTAGTTCATTGATAGATTGAAAATACTGCTTTTTAAGTAGAAACAAGGGTTAATGAATTAATTCTTTCACATATCATTAATCTCTCCAATATGACTACAGTACGTAGAGATGTTTCTGGGAATAGTTAGATTTAGAAAAGACACAGATGAGATGATTTCCAACAAGAAATATTTAGAAATACAAAGAGCAAAGGTATACATTTTTTGTTCTTTTTACCCTATTAGCAAATAGTAGCATGATAGTATTTTCAAAAATGGTAAACTGAGGCTCTATAACTTCTAAAATTTACATATCATGATTAGTAGTAGGAGAGAATAATAATGACTTGTACAAATTATAAAAGATATTGTACCTTTTGACCAGTTAACTTCATTTTTGAAAATATGCTCTGAAACTATTATCAAAAGCCCCCATATTAAGGTTTTGTGTGCAAAGATCTTCATAGGAGTATTATATATATTTTTATAAAGAAAAAATGGAAGTAACTTAAATGTTCACCAATAAGGGAATGGTTAAATACATTAAAATATATTAATGTGCAAGAAAACTACAATGCAATTATAACCAAGAGTTTTGAGATATAGAGAAAAAAAAACTGAGATCTATGCAAAATAATATAAAACACAAAAAGCTGGACCAGCTAATATATATTTATTATGCACCTACTATGTACCAGGCCCTGTGTTAAGAACACGAATGATGTAGTACACATGAATTTCTGACAAAAGGCAATGAATTTTGATGAGTACTTAGAGGAAGTGATTGATATTTTATGTATACAAATTAATTATTTAAATATCAGTAGTTACTATAACAAGTTTAGTTGGTTGTACTGAAGCTCAATGTTTTTCTTTTCATAAAACATTTAAAAATCAGTGGAGTAACCTAATAATAAGCAATAAGCAAATAACTCATCAGACTCAAGCATAAGAAAGCAAAAGTGAGGTCAGGACATAGCATTTACTACTACTTTGTACACAAGATATAAATGGAACCCAAAACACAAGAATTTGGATTCATATGATTGAGAACATAATTAATACATGTTTAAAAAATAGTAATGACTTGCCGTCCCATTTTCTAACATAAATAAACAACTTATTTCTTCACCTGCTATGGATTTATGGAATTTGCTTTCTTGTTTTTGAATTATCTTCAAATCTGTATATAGAGGAGAATAATTTTCATAATTTCAATAAATCACTAAACACCTACTATGGGTAAAATGCTATGCTAGGCACTGATAATAAAGACATAAATGAAAAGCCTCTGCCCTCAAGGAACTTGAATTCCATCTAGGAAAGCAACTTGTATATATAAGTAGATACCTAAAAATGAAGAATGCATGAGGATAAGTTCACAATTAAAAAAAAAAGGTAGAAATTCCATGAGATAATGGTGAGGAGGGAGTGCCTCCCAGACGGGGGGGACAAAGACATTGAAACAGGACAAAGAATGTCAGGTATGAAAAAGAGAAAAGCTAGGTTAGCTAGTATGCAGAATATGCAAAGAGGTATCATTTCTTAATAAGTTTGAAATATGGCTTTGCTGTTATCTAAAATTAATGTGGAACAGAAAATTTTTTTTTCTCCAGTGGAAAACTTCTCCTGTCCCAAGTTTATATTATAATTCAATTCTATTCTAACCTTATGAATCATTGTTTATTGTTCTTGTTCAGTTGTTTCAGTCTTGCTTGACCTTTTATGATCTTATTTGGGGTTTCCTTGGCAAGGATACTGAAGTGGTTTGCCATTTCCTTCTCCAGCTCATTTTACAGATGAGGAAAACAGGGTTAAGTGACTTCCCCAGGGTCACGCAACTATTAAGTGTCTGAGGCCAGATTTGAACTCAGACAGATGAGTTTTTCTGACTCCAGGCCTGACACTCTGTCCAATGTACCACCTAGATGTTCTGTGACTCTGTAAGGAGACATTAAAATAAGTTACCCAAAATAAAAATGAGCCTCAGATCTTCCAACAGTGATGATTATTTAACAGAAAGGAAGCTAGGCAGTCTGGGAGGGGCTAAATGACAATGCATATCAGAAGCTTGACTATGAATGTGTGACCAAGATGGTGGGCAGGTGAAAAGAACCAGTTTGGAGAAACTAAGAATGAGAAAGAATCATGATTTGAATTGAGTTGCAAGTACTGAAGGGAGTCTCTCTACTTGTAAGAAGCGGGGCAGCTAGGTGGCACAGTGGATAGAGCATGGGCCCTGGAGTCAGGAAGACTTGAGTTCAATTCCAGCCTTAGACAAATAATACTTCCTACCTGTGTGACTCTGGTCAAGTCACTTAACCCCACTTGGCTACTAAAAAACAAAAACAGAAACAGAAACAAAAACAAAACAAACTTATAAGAGGCAAAGTTACTGGCAAAAGAGTTGAAAAGCCCCCTTGTGATGTAACATCCATTGGAGGAATTTGTCAAGGCAGTCAGAAAAAGTTTGGAGAAGATAAATGTGAAGACAGAATTCTGGGTAGCTTCCAGGATATGAGAGAACCTATGAGGGGTGGGAAGTTCCAAGTGACTTCAGAGTGACCAGTATACCTGATATATTTGGGACCAAGCACAGATGGAGTGAGCAACCCTATCACAGACAGCATCCTCCAGTGGATCTAAAATCAGAAGACTCTTTGGGGGTGGGGATGGAAGTGGACAGGGAGGAAGGGAAAGAATTTGTAACTCAAAGTTTTAAAAAATGAATGTTTAGGGGTTTTTTTACGTGTAACTGGGGAAATAAAATACTAATTTTTTTTAAAGAAAAAATAAAATCAGGAGACTCAGGTTCAAATGACACTAACTACCTGCCTGACTACGGACAAGTCAATTAACTATTCAGCCTCAATTTCCTCTTCTGTAAAATAGAGAAGAGTAAAGCTTCTGCTACATTTTGCACAGGGTGGCTACAAGAAAAAGTGCTTTATTAATTTTTAAGTGCTATATGAATGTGTTATTATAAGTAGCAAATTTTAAGTGTTAGCCACTTTTCATCACAATTTTATGTCATATTAATAATATAATCACAATGTGGAAGGATTAAAATTTAATAATAATAACCAGTGAGAAAAGATTAAGCCACTCAACCTTTGAATGAAATACAGAGTAATACCACAGAAGAGCCTGGTCAAGGGGTTTAGTGGAGTCAAAGGGTATTAAAAAATCAGTCTGTATGCTTGTTAACTTCTCTGCCTTTTTGTTATCAGGATCCTAAGATGTGTTCATATGCTAGTAAAACATTTGTTCACCTTAAATTTCTGACTGAGCTTATACAAAAAAAGTATTTGAGTAAGAGAGCTAGAAAAAAAAAAAAAGAAAAGAGAAAGACTCCAGTCTCAGAATATTTTACCTTCAGAGGACAAGATACCAAACCTTCTTCTCCTCCTGCTTGGTGTTCCACATCCAACCCTGGGCTTCTGATTGGCAAAATATCTCTGCATCTAGCCCAACCCAGCCCCGTCATGCTGTTACCAAGCCATCTTCATGTTATTCCCCTCCTCGCTTGAACTTTCTTCCTATCTCCATTCTTTTCATTTATAACTCGGGAACAGCAAATTAACACTACAATTCCTGGAAAACACAAGACAATCAATTGCTCATGACTCCCTGTGGTCCATTCACCTATCCCTGTGATTTCCCTGACCAAGGAGAACAATGAAGAAGCTTGTATTCTGACAGGGAAAATAAAACAGATAGGAAATGATGTCCTGGGAAGGCTATGCATGTGTGTGTGTGTGTGTGTGTGTGTGTGTGTGTGTGTGTGTGTGTGTTATAAATGCTTAACACAGTGTCCTGCACATAGTAAAGACTTAATGGATGTCTTCTATTCAGTCATCCATTCACAGCTATGCACTGAGATTAACAAATAGGTTAACACAATGTATTTCTGCTATACTAGATGGTGCCAGAAAACTTTACTTTGAATCACTGGTAAGCTTTTATCTTTGATAGTATTAAATGAATTCAGCCAGTCTCATGACTACTCAGTCTTTTCTCAAGATAGTAGATTAAGTTGCTAGTTTTTTGTAATAAGGAGATGTCAATCTCCTATTTTGCCTTTCTTTTATAGTACTGAAAGCAAGTCAGGTGTTTCCCATTACTAACAGTACCTGTAACCCAAAGAGCAACTCACCCTGTGGCTGTTCCATTAAAAACAGATTCTCTAAATGTTTGATAAAAGCAGTGCTATTAAAAGCAGTGAACCCTTTATTCTGGAAAGATTTTGTCAATGAATTGTGCTTTTCTATTTTTATGTTCTATCCTGTTTAAATCAATTAGAATCAAAACTAGCAAAAACAATGACACTCAAAGTAATTTTATTATGAAAAAGGCTCAGAATATTGGAATGATTGCCATTATCTTCAGATACTGTACACTGAGGCAGACAATCTCTCAGCACATTAAAAGGGCAAGTTGCCATATTTTGTTATTTTTCCTTTACATCTCTCACATGACCCCTTTTATCTACTCACGCAGTCACTAGTCTTTTATAGGGCATCCCTACCTCTCCCGTAGCCTACTGCAGTAGCCTTTTAATTGTTCTCCCTGCCTCTAGTTTCTCACCACTGCAATCCATCCTCCACATGTTTGCCAAAGCCCTGACCATCACCTGAATAGGCAGTTAAATTCAGTGGCTTCCTATTGTTTATCATATTAAGCTCTTCCTAACAGAAGCAATTCAACAGTCAATCAATAGTTATTGAGGGGCAGCTTGTCGGTGCAGTGGATAGAGCACCGGCCCTGAAGTCAGGAGGACCTGAGTTCAAATCTGCCCTCAGACCAAACACTTGACACTTATTAGCTGTGTGACCCTGGGCAAGCCAATTAACCCCAATTGCCTAAAAAACAAAATAAATAAATAAATTGTTATTGAGTGCCTGTGGTTTGATTGGCACTGTGATAAGAGCTGGGGATCTGAAGACAAGCAAATGACAGTTCCTGTTCTCAACTTACTCATAGTCTAATGGGGGAGACAACTATAGAAGCTATATGTGAGCTAAATTTAAAACAATAAATAGGGAGAAGGAACTAAAATTAATCAGGATTGGGAAAGGCTTCCTCTAGAAGGTAGGATTATAGCTGGGATTTGAAGAACAGGGGGCATGGAAGGAATGTGTAGGAAGATAGGAAAGTATGTGTGTCTGTGGAGGGGTCAGGTTGTGAAGGGCTTTGAATGCCAAAGAGAGAATTTTATATTTTATCATGGATGTCATATGGAGCCACTGCAGTTTACTTAGTTGAGGGGATGGCATAATCACACTGTGTTTTAGGAAGATCAGTTTGAAAGCTGAGTAAAGGATGGATTATAGTGGGGAAAGATTTGTTGCAGGGACACCACCAGCAGGTTACTGCAATGGTGCCTTCTCCTTGCCACTACACAATCAAGGCAAACTGATCAACTTGCCGTTTCCTCACACACGCCAAAGCCCACATTTCTCCTCTGTGACTTTGCACAGATTGTCGTTCCTGATTTCCACCTCTTACAATCCCTAGCAGCCTTCAAGCCTCAAATCAAATGCCATCTTTGGCAGGAGGACAATCTTTCCCAGGCCCCATGAATGCTGGATCCTCCCAAACTGCCTTTCACGTACTCTGCATGTATCCTGTATGTACCCGTTTACTTACATGTTGTATTATATGGGCTTCATAAAGGCATAAATTAGCTTTGCCTTTCTTCTTTTCCCCAAGGCTTAACATAGTACCCATCACATAGTAACTGCTTAATAATTACATAATAGGGGCAGCTAGGTAGTACAGTGGATAGACCACTGACCCTGGAGTCAGGAGGATCTGGTTTAAATCCAGCCTAAACCACACAACACTCACTAGCTGTGTGACACTGGGCAAGTCACTTAATGCCAATTGCCTCACGAAAAATAAACAAACAAACACATAAACAAATAAATGAATGAATGAATAAAATAATTAAGTAATAAATTCTTATAAACTGACTGACAGCTCATTATTTTCAAAAGAAATTTCAGGCAATGGTAAATCAAAAAAACATTTCTGAGGTTCCAAAGTAGATGCCTAAAATGTGAGTATTATTTCATACAAAGGTGAAATCTATAAAATTCCATGCAAAGAATATGCTTTTCATTAAATAAAAACTTCTGAAATTTCAACATAGGTATAGATAAGCTATTATCAGCTCATAGTAGTCTCTTCTAAACATTCGGTGATCTCATCAATACTTCAAATGGAGTAATAGTTGATAAATTATTTTTGCCTTTCCTTGTATCACTTTTTTTCATTCCTTTATTCAACTCTCTTTTTTCATCACTTTGTCTCTCCATTCACTTATGCTGTCTACATTCTCTGCATCTCTGACAATAATATGCAAGTGAAGTCTATTTTTTAAAATTATTCCTACACTTACAAGATAAAATTTATAAGAATATTGTTTTAGGAGCAGTTAAAATAAAAGAGTTGCTAGTCCTCTTTATTTATTTATTTGTTCACTCATTCGTTCATTTATTTGTTTGTTTATTTATTTATTTTTGTGAGGCAATTGGGGTTAAGTGACTTACCCAGGGTCACACAACTAGTAAGTGTCATGTAACTGAGACTAGATTTGAACTCAGGTCCTTCTGACTCCAAGGCAGAGCTCTATCCACTGCCACCTAGCTGTCCCTAATATTCCTCTTCATACAGATGAAAAATAAATTAACCCGGTTTTTTTAATAGTATGTATAGCGTGAACCTTGATGAAATATTGGAGGGAGGAGGCATTTGGGGGGCACTGGTGCTTGATAGAGAAAAGCTTTCACACCCTTAGGACTGGTTGGCCTATCAGATCTATAGTTATTGTCATAGAAATCTAACATAACTACAGATTACATTTTAAGTACTGGGAAAATTTGACTCAAATAGGTAAATAATAAAGGTAATTCAATTTTGCCTCCCAGAAAATCCTTTCTTAAAAGGGTGATGGGCTTAGAAAATTAGTATAGTCTCCTTTCTCTTTGCTACTAAGTGAACTCTTTGTTACTCCATAGACTCATTCAGGCCAGTAAGGCAGTTAACTATAAATGAGGCCCAAGTGACTGGAAGGAGTAGGTGCAAGTTAAGGGCCTGATGCACCCAATGGCCTGAAAATGTGAATTTACAGCAGAACAAATGAAGAACCACATAATTTCAGATCAGTTTCTCACATTACCCCAAATTGTTTAGGGAGGTGCATTGACTTTTTTGAGCCTCTTGGGTACATGTTACCACATTACTGCTGCAGGAAGCAGAAAGAGCTAATGTGCTTCTCTACATGCCCAACTTGCTACCAGAAAGTTCTTTAAACACTGAGGAGTACTGGGTTTCCTGTATTTTAATATTGTACTATGCAGTGATAATGGAAACACACTTCCTAAATTGCAAACAATGCTTTTTAAGGCTCTGCTTAGCAGGATTTACTTAAATTAGTTATATTTTCATAAATCTACATTTCAGTTTAAGCAATGCCCTATTTTGAGCAAATTAAAAAAATAATTTAAATGAGAATGTTTTTTAAATTCCCTGGTATTTGTGCTTAGAAAAAAATTATTTTTTTTCCTGATTCTAGGGAAAAGAGGGGGGAAGAATAATATTTTAAAATTGCTTTCATTGTCAATATGAATTTTTAGTAAATGAGCCCTTCTTTAATTGCTTTAGAAAATATTGGCTCTGACAACTAAATAGTACAGTGATTTTAGGGGTTTTTTTTAGAAGTCTCCACCAGATGGTCTCAAACACATGCAAAAAAAAAATGTTACCTAAAAGTGCAATTCAAGTAAAAGAAAGCAACATCACAAACTAACACAAAGAAAGCACCTGACAGTAATAGGCTTCCTGCCATTAAATTTCTTATTCCTTATCCTAAATAGGTGTGTGTATATACATATGTGCATATGTGTATATACACATACATATACTGATATCTATAGTGCTATAGATAGATGTAGGTATAGATAAACATGATTGAGTGACCAGGTTTCAAATCCTACTTTTGACTCTGATTAGCTATATGACCTTGGGAAAGTCACTGTTTTGTGTCTTAGTTTCCTTCTCTATAAAACTGAGACAATAATAGACTCTACCTCAAATGGCTACTGTAACAATTATATAAAATAACACATGTAAAATGTTTTGCAAAACTTCAAGTCCAGTAAATACATAACATCTTATTGTTTTTATAATGAAAAAAATTCCAAAGGACACAATCCTACACCAAGTTACATTGTGAATACTGTCATTTCAAGAAGAATATGATAAAAAAATAAATCTGTTGTCCCAGAATCCTTACTTGTGTATAATTGCAGGTTGCCTTGGAGGGAGATAACAGGATAATATTTCATGACTTACTAAGCAGCAATTTTTAACCAATTAATCCAAAGTTTCTAAAGGGTAATGGTGACTTTAAGGACCCTTATCATTTACAATTTTGGGTTGTTAATATAATTTATCTCTGGTTATCACATACACTAGGATCTCTCTAAGTCTGAAATCAGAAAGTTGATTTGTTTTCAATGCAAAGCTAGTTTGCTTTGACATGAAAGTTGCTAATTTGCATATGAAATTATTGTTTGTGAACTAGCTATCTTTGACGCATTCTATGCTCTACTGGGGAAAAAAATAATGTTTGTGTTTTCTTTCTAATTCTGCATATTCTATGGATTTGGAGCAGAAGGTATTATTGGTTGCTGGCCAAATCAATCTATAAAACCACAATTTATGGGTTCCTCTAACCTCCAAAAGTACTTTGTTTATATTTTATCTTTTTTTATCTTTTTACATGTCATTTTCCTCTCAATAGAAGGAAATTTCTATGAGGTTAAGGACAGTTTCAATTTTGTCTTTGTATCCCTTCAGCTTACACAAGAGCCTGGCATATAATAGGTGCTTAATGAATGCTTTCTAAATTGAACTGAAATTAAATTATGAAGCTTGACCTTATAATTTTTGCTTTGTAGAAGTTGCAAAGACTGTTAAGAAAAGTAGCAAATCAGAGAAAACTAAACTGTATCATCAGATATGTGAAATGCATTGGGGGATTTCCTGGCATTATGTCACGTACTCGTACATAGATAATTAAATGACCAGAATTTCTAAGTTAAATATTTGACTTTTTAGCAATAGCTCAGAAACAGAAAGGGGGAAATGAAATGCATTTTCATTGTTTCTTTTTATACTTCCAAAAAATAAAATATGATTGATGATTAAAAAACCAGGAATTATTAAGAAAAGATAAAAATAAGAATGGTGCAGGTAAGAACATGATCCATTTCTGTAAAAGCTGGTTGGCACCAACTAATTTTTTTAAAAGCAATATTGTTCATTGAGTGAATGAACAAAACAAACAAATAAATAATATTCCAAATTATGTTTTCCTCTTCTACATAAGAACTTAAAAATTAAATTGACTAAATGTATTTTGAATCAAAATTAAGTTAAAATTCTGCCAACTCAGTCGACTCTCTTAGTCTGCTTATCATAATCACCTACTTAAGTAATGAAAGGCTTTATTATAAAATAAAATAAAGCTTTTTTTCCCATTACCTTGATAATAAAAAGATACTGTTATAATAGTATTAGCTGATGGATAATGCAGTTATGAGTATTAAAATATTTTGTATTTTTTTTCTTTGCCAAGTTGTACAATTAAAGAAAAGTCCAAAACTCTATTACAAGAAATATTTAACAAAATATTTAAGACTAGCTATATGTTCAAAAGCAGAAGAGTTATGGGTGCCATTCTGATTTCCACTTTCAAACAAGGAGCACAACAGGGTGTAATCTCCTGTGGGGAAAATGGTTTATTATATTGTTCAGAAAAAAAAACATTTTACTATTTAATTACAACTTTATGTGATTAAAAGTTATCCACACACAGAATATCATGTGACACCACTAACTCTCTAGAATGCTGGAGATGGCAACAAGGTATTTTGGGTTCCCCCAGGTCCTGAAACTACCCAAAGCATTCTTGGTGGGGTTACCACACCCAAGACTTATGATGTGTCAAACCAAGTTTATCTTTTGGCTTACTATGGTGGTTGCTGTGTGTGCACACTTGTCTAAATGCTATATAATATAAACCTTCCAGAATCTAGAAGAGTGGGATACCTTTTTTCTTGCTCACTCTCCTCTACCAAATGATCTAACAAATTTCTTTCTAAAATTATCTTGGATTTTGTGGTCTATTCTCATGAACAATACCCCATAGTGGAATATTCTTAAGTCAGCAAGTCTGCTGAGATGGATAGGACATGCCTGCAAGCTATTAGATCCAACAAGCTGCCAAATATGTGCCAAGAAAGTAATGACTGAATAATCTACTATAAAAATACACCTAAGACATTAAATCACTGTGGAAGTCTTTTTGCTTTACTTAGTGTTTCTGTCTCCAGAAAGAACTCATGATAGCCTTCATATCAATACATGAGGCCATACTTAAACATGTGTTACACTATACTGCAGCTGAATGCTGCCCATTTCCAATAATAGATGCTCTGCTGTTTCAGAAAAGGCAAGGTCAAAGCAAGATTCAGTAGTTCTCACTGAATCATAGTAAAGACAGCTATGTATATTCAGTGCAGATTTATAACAAAATGATAGTTAGCTAAGTGAGGAAAAAGCATCTAAAACTAATTACCTTCTCTTGATATTGTCTCCGGGAGGAATCCAGAGATTGTATTAATGCGGTGGCATGGCCGACAAACATGGCATAACAGGTGGCCCCTACAATCATACTCAACATGGTGATCCAGAGATCTGACATGCTGACTGGAGCTTGGGCTCCATAACCAATGCATAGCATGTGACTCATAGCTTTGAAGAGTGCATACGAGTATTGCTTTCCCCAGGAATCATTCTGTAAGGAAAAAAGAGAGAGAAAGAGAGAGAGAGAGAAAGAAAGAAAGAGAAAACATGGCTGAGATAGCAAGAAAGAAGAAGGAAAAATTTATCATGCATAAAATAAAAGAACATTCTAAGTGTGACTTGGTTTGTGGTACACTCTTGTAATGATATATAGCATACCATGCATTCCCTTTTTCACTAAAATGAAAAATGCTTAACACAGCGAGAAAGAAAAACTCATAGTTATCTTACAACTATTTCTAACTAAGCTGAAAAAGAAAATTCATTTTTGAAGTTATTGGCATTTCTTTGAATCATCAAGAAAATCATTTGAATAAATAATATCAAAGGGATTTTAAACAATGTTTAATAATTAGTTCAGGAACAGTTAGGTGATACCACAGATAGAAAGCTGGATTTCAAGTCAGGAAAAGCCATCTTCCTGAGTTCAAATCTGGCTTCAGAGAGTTACTGCTCCAGTATCTCCACAAAGAAAAACCCAAATGGGGTTATAGAGAGTCAGACACAACTGAAAAATGGCTGAACAACAAACAGTAATTCATTCAATGTTGTTGTTGTTGTTGTTGTTGAGGTATTTTTCAGTCATGTCTGACTCTTCATCACCCCATTTATGTTTTTTTTTTTGGCAAAGATACTAAAGTGGTTTATCATTTCCTTCTCCAGCTCATTTTATAGATAAGAAAACTGTGACAAACAGGGTTAAGTGACTTGACTAGGTGTTTGATGTTCAATATTGACCATGTTTAATTGCTGCCTCCAATAAAATTTGGATGTGCAATCCTGGACAAGTCACATAACATTTATTCACTAAGACTTTAAGTTGCAAAGAAGGTATCAACCTGGTATGGTAGAACAAATTGCCTTATTTGGAAATCCCTTATGTCACTGAATTCACAGGTATAGTCCTTTTGTTTAAAATAATATCAATGCCTTCTTTTCCCCTCCAATAAACAAGTGATTGCATATCTTTTGATATGCAATAACACATTTTTCCCCTTCCCTGAATTAGGAGAAAGGTCTGAACTGGATTCCCAGTTCCAACAGTTGCCAGCTATATAACCTCAGGCAAGACATTTCACCTTCATAAAACTCCATCTTTGCATCTGTAAAATATATGTGATACCTGAACCACCTATCTCACAGGGCTATTATTTGAATAAAATAAAAGCATGATTCAGAACAGACTCTGTGAACTATGCAGATACTATAATTAGGTACACATAAAGAGGAAGTACCTTTGAGTATGCAATGTGTCTAAGGCAAAGGTATCAATGTGTGCTTGTAAATGTGTCAATAAGGCAGTGTATATTTGTGGCTGTATCTGCTTGGTTGGAGGTATTTTAAAGCATGTATACATGCATATGTTGAAGTACGTATGTGTATATGCATATGCATATGTATATGTATGTGTATATATGTATATATACACAGATATATGTGTGTGTGTATCTCTCTGTTGATACATGTACAGACATGCAATCTAAAGCCCATGAATTGATATATAAATATATAAATATAGGTATTTCTAGCTATCATTATCTAGATATATAAACAGACTACATAAAAGTTAGTTAAGGAGGGAAAGTACTAGCAATTAAAGGGCATAGGCAAAATTTCATGCAGAAGGTGCTGCTTGGACTAAATTGTAAAAGCAGAAAAGGACACTTTGAGGCAGAGTGGGGAGGGAATGCATCCCAAACATTGGTGATGCCATGCAATATTCATTCATTCTCTTCTTCTCTCTTCCTTTCTCTTTCCTTCTCGTATGTATGTATGTGTATGTGCATGTGTGTGCATATAAACACACATATGTATACATGTCACAGCCTCTGTCAGTTTTACAGATACTATCCACTTCTCTATTAAAAAATAAAGGAATTTTTCTTTGATTAATCTATCTCCATCTAAACCTATCTATTCTCCATCTTGTCCATACCACTCTTTATAACTTTATGCAATACCAATAACTTACAAGCCCTTCAAGTTGTTTTTGAAATCATATACAAATCTTCTTGAATAAGATTTTCAAGTATTTTTTAATTTTCTAGAAAACCGATCATAAATCAAACTGAGTCAAAATATAAGGACATCCTTACAGATTTTGGTACACAATTCTCTTGTTGAAGACATATAATCAGTTCCAATTATTTATAATTGGAATAGGGAAGGTCAAGTCAAGACTGCTTATTTACAAAACACGAGTAAGTTGTCACATTAAAATAGCCTCTAAAATATTCCAATTATTTCATATTCATTGAAATGAATAATTAATGAAATTAATAATTCAAGAAAATAATGTTTATTTTTAAAAGACTAACATGTTATCTAGGCAATCTGTTCATCTAACTTACTCATTGGACATGTTTCTCTCTGATGGCAATCCTCTTCTCCATGGAAATTTAAATTGTTTTTGGTAAAATATAATTAAGTTCTAAAAGTGTCAGATGTGCCATGAACATGAAATGAGAGTTTGAATTACCAACATCATATGTGGTACAAGAAGTTTAATTGGAGTTTCATTGCATATACATTTACAACTAATAATTTATTAAAATTCACTTCGAATAAAAGTCTGAATACGATGCCTGATGCATTCATTATAAGCCATGTTGTCTACGGAAAATATAGAAAGGTCTTGTCTGAGAAAAACTGAGCCTTCTTCTTTTGATGTTAGAGTCAAATGATAAAACCTTAAAAGTACTTTAAGCATCTTGGAATGGACAGTCTTATATTGTTACAAGGTCTTGATGTGTTAAGATGGATAGATGTAGCATGGCCTCATGGAAAATGAAGTTATTTGGAGCCAGAACTGAGCACTACTCCTGGCTCTGATACTTACTAGATGTGTGACCACAGATATGCTGCTTATCTCCTTTAAGTATCAGTTTCCTTATCTGAAAACGGAGGATTACAGTATTTACTCATAGGGCTGTGTCAGAGAAAGCTCCTGGTAAATTGTGAAACATTGTATAAATGTGAGTGATTCTTGTCACAATGGATAACAAGGATGACTATCAAGGCAGAGATGTACATTAACACCAGAAAAATAAATCACAAAGGAAAATTAATGGAAAATTCACTTCAATGGAATGAGAAGTTATTGAGGTCCTACTATGAGCCAGGCACTGGGCATATACAAACAAAACAAAGGGGGGAAAAAACAGTCCCTGATCTCAAAGAATTTATATCCTACTTGCCCTGTTGCTATTTATGTCTTGCCAAACTCCAGCCTGGCAATAGCACCATGATTTCCCATCTCATTTTTTATTTGCTTGCTACTGAATAATGTTGATAGAGGACATACCGTGTGCTCAGTGGGCCCTCTACTAATTTATGTTACCCATTCTCAACTGGGAACATCACTGCTATAAGGCAATTGTTATTCTTTTGAGATTGACTATCAGAAACTCTAAAGCATTTCTTTCAAAACTTTTTTTCTTTCCTTTAGTAGGTCATAGCTTCAAATTCCATCTCCATGTCAGTAGAGGGTTTCATCTCATTGTATAAGAAAATAGACGATCTCTCATGAACAACTCCCCTAATCTATACTTCAATTATTCAATACCATTTGCCCTTCTTTGGCTGAGTCCTTGAGATTTAGTCCTCTTCTCCAAGGTCATCCTCTTTATTTGTGACTTTGATCCAGGGGTATACTGGTAAATACTTAACAAGTAGCTCTTTGAAAATCCATGCTGCAACTTTAAGTTTAATCTGCATTATTAACATTGTATATATAATTTCTGAAGTCTAGAAATCAATAAAATCATAAATTAAACACATGTATTGAAAGATGCAAATAAGATTTTCCCATAATTAAAAGGCATAGAGATGTTGAAAACTGCATTGGTGGAGGGAATCTACTTCTCAAATTAGATAATCTTGAAATACCAATAAAATGTCAAACTTCATCTTGGTTTTCAAACAAATTTCAAAAAATGTCTTGTGAGACTGTATACAGCTACATTGATTTATGATTATCTTTAGTAAAGATAATACAAAATAATATCCCATTATTTTTCATGATATTTTATTACTGTATATCATGTTTACTTTTCAATAACATGTAATAAAAAAAGATATCACAGAAAAAAAAACACAGACAAGGAGTACAGAAACTTGTTTTTACTACTGGTTTGCTATTAACTTTGCTCTTTAAACTTTGGCAAATCTGACCTAATATCTCTGTGCTCCAGTTCCTTTATAAAATTATAGGGTTGGTCTTTTGGAAAGCATTTTGGAAATACTCAAATAAAGTTACAAAAATGTCAATACATACACACATACAATACATATACACACACACTTTGTGATAGCATGGAAATATGTGTATGTACATATGCATGTATGTACATATGCCATTACATTTGTAATAGCAAAGAACTGGTAACAAAGTAGATGACCATCCATTAGGGAATGATTGTACTCAATTTGCCACTAAATTTGAAATACACAACAGTGGTCCCTCGATTGGAAAAGATAAGTTTATACCCCAATATTAAAGAAGGGCAATTCCAAGGAATGTTCAAATTGCCAAATAATCTCACTTATTCCACACACCAGCAAGTTATGCTTATGATTGTGCAAGCTAGGCTTTATAATATGTGAACTAAGAATTAGCAGAAGAATGATCTGGTTTTTGAAGAGGCAGAGGAACTAGAGCCTAAATTGCCAAAATTCACTGGATTATGGAGGAAGCAAGGGAGTTCCACTAAAAAAAACCCATTTACTTCTGCTTCACTGACTACACTTTAGCCTTTAACTGTGGATCACAACAAACTGTGGTAAGTCCTCAAAGAGATGGGAAGAACAAGTCACCTTATTTGTTTCCTGAGGAAGCTGTGTATAAACCAAGAAGCAGCAGTTAGAACCAAACATGGAAATGATAGCTCTAAGACTGGGAAAGAAGTATGACAAGGCTGTTCATTGCAATCTTATCTATTTCACTTATATGCAGAGAACATCATGCAAAACCCATGCAGGATAATCAAAAGACCCAAGTTGGTGGAGCAGGCAAGTGCCAATACTAGGACCCCTGGAGAGCCTCAATACAGGCAGTCGAATCAGTAGATACCAGCTCAGAAAAAACACCATGGGTGACTGAGTTCTCCAGCAGCAAAATTACCTGGTGCCTCAACATAATTCCAGGAAACACAATTACAGAATGCTGACACACATCCACCATCATTGAAACATCTTTGTTCAAGGCCTGGGAGAGCATGAGCCAAACATTCAAGTGCAAGCCCCAGGTGAGCAGGAAAAGAAGTTTGGGTAAGCACCCCTTTCACTCCAGCTGGAGAATTCAACATTTTTTTAAAAGTCAGGAAATATGCAAACAGCATGAACAAAAAGCAGAAACGGAAAATGACCATAGATTCTTGTTTTGGGGAAAGGGAAGATCAATATACAAATTCAGAAGAGGACAACATTGTTAACATACCCACATCTGAAACCTCAAAGTGGAATATGAAGTGGTCTCATGCCCAAAAAGCCTTCCTGGAAGAGTTCAAAAAGAATTTTAAAGGTCAAATAAGAGAAGTAGAAGAAAAATTGGGAAAAGTAATGACAGGTATGCAAAAAAAGTCAATAGCTTGGAAAAGGAATGACAAAAATTAAGTGTAGAAAACAAGTCCTCAAAAAGTAGAATTTGCAAAATGGGAAAGGAGGCACAAAAACTCACTGAAGAGAATAACTTAAAAAGTAAAATGGGCCAAATGGAAAAAGAGGTATAAAATCTAATAAAAGAAAACAAAGTGTTAAAAATTAGAATGGGGCAAGTGGAGCTAATGACTCTATGAAAGAGCAAGAATCAGTCAAACAGAAACAAAAGAATGAAAAAATAGAAGAAAACATATAATACTTCGTTGGTAAAGTAACTGACCTGGAGAATGGATCCAGGAGAGACAATTTAAAAATTGTTGATCTACCTGAAAATCATGATTTTAAAAAAAAGCGTGGGCAACATTCTTCAGGAAATCATCAAAGAAAATTGCCCTGAGGTCCTTGAACCAGAGGGTGAATTAGTCATCAAAAGAATCCACTGATCACCTCCTGAAAGACATTCCAAATTGAAAACACCTAGGAATACTGTAGCCAAAATCCAAAATTACCAGATCAAAGAGAAAATACTGCAAGAAACAATTTTAATATCATGGAACCCATAGTCAGGATTACACAGGACCTTGAAGCTTATACATTAGTAAACCAGAGGGCATGGAATACAATATTCCATAAGGCAAAGGAGGTTGGATTACAACAAGGATCAACTACCTAGCCAAACTGAGCATAATCTTTCAGGGGAGGAGATAGACATTCAATGAAATAGGGGAATTCCAAACCTTCCTGATGAAAACATCAGAGTTCAACAGAAAATTTGACCTTCAAATACAAGACTCAAGAGAGGCATAAAAAGGTAAACAGGAAAGAAAAACAACAACAACATATTATTATTATTATTATTATTATTATTATTATTATTATTATTATTATTATTTATTATTATTAATAAAGGCGAACTGTTTACATTCCACAAAGGAAGATGACATTTGCAACTCTTGAGAACATTTATTATGACATTTAAAAGGGAGTATCCTCAGACATAGGGTGTGGGGAGAAGTTGACTTGATGTGATGCTAAAACATCGAATTAAGTGGTGAAAAGGGATAGTACTGGGAGAAGAGGAAAGGAGGAGGAAGATAAGTATAAATTATATCACATGGAAAGGAGGGAGGGAAATGAGCATTGTTACTCTCTTCAGATTTGGTTCAAAGAGGGAATAACATAATCAGTTAGATATAGAAATCTAACTGACCCTATAGGAAGAAGGAGGAGAAAGGGTAAAGAAAAGGGAGGGGTGAATAGAAGGGAAGGAAAGAGTAGAAAGGGTAAAGAGAAAGGGAGGGGGCTACTAGAAGAGCACACTAAGGGAAATGGTGGTAGAAAGTAAACTTTACTGAGGAAGGAAAGGGAGAAACAACAGAGTAAAGCATAAAGATGGTCAGGGAATAGGATGGAGGGGAAGACACAGTTAGTAATTATAACTAAATGGGAATAGGATGAACTCTCCTATAAAATGGAAATGAATAGCAGAGTGGTTTAAGAACCATAATCCTACAATATACTGTTTATAAGAAACACATTTGAAGCAGAGGAATAACACAAAGTAAAGGTAAAATGCCAGAGCAGAATATATTATGCTTCAGCTGAAGTAAAAAATAAACAGGGACAGCAATCCTGATAAGAGCAAATAGGTAGATAGATAGATAGATAGATAGATAGATAGATAGATAGATAGATAGATAGATAGATGATAGATATAGATATGGAGATATAGATATGGAGATATAGATATAGATGTAGAGATATAGTGATAGATATAGATATAATTAAAAGAGATAAGGAAGGAAACTACATCCTAGTAAAAGGTACCATAGATAATGAAGTAACATCATTACTAAACATATATGCACCAAGTAGTGTAGTATCCAAATTTTTAAAGGAGAAATTAAGGGAGATGCAAAAAGAATAGACAGCAAAACTATACTAGAAGGAGACCTCAACCTCCCCTCACAGAACTAGATAAATCTAACTACAAAATAAACAAGAAAGAAGTTAAGGAGATCAATAAAATTTTAGACAAGTTAAATATGGTTGACTTCTGGAGAAAACTGAATGGGGACAGAAAGGATTATACCTTTTCTTGGTGGTACATGGCACATACACAAAAATTGCCCACAATCCAATGCAGAAAGGCAGAAATATTAAATACATCCTTTTCAGATAATGATGCAATAAAAATTACATGTGATAAAGGGTCATGGAAAGATAGACTAAAAATTAATTGGAACTGAAATAGCGTAATCCTAAAGAAGCAGTGTGTCAAGCAACAAATCATAGAAACAATCAATAACTTCATCCAAGAGAATGACAATAATGAGACAACATACCAAAACTTGTGGGATGCAGTAAAAGTGGTCCTTAGGGGAAATTTTATATCTCTAAATGCTTACATTAATAAAATAGAGAAGGAAGAGACCAATGAACTGGGCATGCAACTCAAAAAGCTAGGGGAAAAAAAACAAATTCAAAATCCCCAACTAAATATCAAATTAGAAACACTGACAACCAAAAGAGGTATTAATAAAATTGAAATTAAGAAAACTATTGAACTACTAAATGAAAGTAATAGCTGGTTTTATGGGGGAAAAAACAAAAAATAGATAAAACTTTGGTTAATTTAATTTAAAAAAGAAAGATGAAAACCAAATTATCAGCATCAAAAATGAAAAGGGTGAATTTACCACCAATGAAAAGGAAATCAATACAATAATTAGGAGCTATTTTGACCAACTGTATGTCAGTAGATTCAATGATCTTAGTGAAATGGATGAATATAAAAATTTATTAAAATATTCATAAAAATATAAATTGTCCAGATTAACAGCAGAGGAAATAAAATACTTAAACATCCCCATTTCAGAAAAAGAAATTGAACAAGCCATCAATTAACTCCCTAAGAAAATAATCTCCAGGGCCAGGGGGATTTACAAGTTAATTCTATCAAACATTTAAAGAACAACTAATTCCAATAGTATTTAGACTATTTGGGAAAAGAAGAGAAGGAGTCCTACCAAATTATTTTTATGATACAAATATGGCACTGATACCCAAACTGGGAAGAGCTAAAACAGAGAAAGAAAATTATAGACCAATTTCCCCAATGAATATAGATGCAAAAATTAAATAAAATATTAGCAAAGAGATTATGACAACCTATCTCAAGAATAACACAATATGACCAGGTAGGATTTATACCAAGAATGTAGGGCTGATTCAATATGGGGAAACTATCAGCATAATTGACCATATCAACAACAAAACTAACAGAAATCATACAATTATATCAATAGATGCAGAAAAAGCATGTGACAAAATGTAACACCCATTACTATTAAAAGAAAAACACTAAAAAGCATAAGAATAAATGAAGTCTTCCTTAAAGTGATAAGTAGCATCAATCAAAACCCATCAACAAACATCATATGTAATGGGGATAAGCTAGAAGCATTTCCGATAAGATCAGAGGTGAAATACGGATGTCCATTATCACCACTGTTATTCAACATTGTGCTGGAAATGTTAGCTGTAGCAATTAGAGAATAAAAATAAATTGAAGGAATTAGGAGAGTCCATAAGAAACAAAGATATCACTCTTTGCAGATGATATGATGGCATATTTAGAGAATCCTTGAAAATCAAGTAAAAAATTACTTAAACTAATAAACAAATTTAGCAAAGTTGCAGGATATAAAAGAAACCCACACCAATCATCAGCATTTCTATATATTACTAACAAAGCCCAGCAGCAAGAGGTAGAAAGAGAAATTCAAATTACAACTACTGTAGACATTATAAAATACTTGGGGGTCTACTTGCCAAGACAAACCCAGGAACTATAAAAACACAATTACAAAACACTTTTAACACAAATAAAACCAGTTCTTAATAATTGGAAAAATATCAGTTGCTCATGGGTAGGCTGAGCTAATATAATAAAAATTACAATTCTACCTAAGCTGATTTACTTATTCAGTGCCATACTAATCAAACTACCAAAAATTATTTTATAAGGCTAGAAAAATCAATAACAAAATTCATCTAGAACAACAAAAAGTCCAGAATATCAAGGAAACTAATGAAAAGAAATGCAAGGGAAAGTGGCCTAGCTATACCAGATCTTAAATTGTATTATAAAGGAGCAATCATCAAAACTACTTGGTGCTGGCTAAGCAATAGAGTGCTACATCTGTGGAATAGGTTTGGTATGCAAGACACAACAGTCCTATACTAACATACTCTTTGATAAATCCAAAGACTCCAGCCCTGGGATAAGAAATCACTACTTAGCAAAAACTGCTGGAAAACTGGAAAAATGTATGGCAGTAACGGGGCTTAAATCACCATTTTACACCATACCAAGATAAAGTCAAAATGGATATAACATTTAGATATAAAGACTGATACTACAGGCAAAGTAGAAGAGCAAGGAGTTATTTACCACTCAGATCTATGGAGAAGGGAAGAATTTATGACCAAACAAGATGGAGAACAGCATGAAATACAAAACAGATAATTTTGATTACACTTAATTGAAAAGTTTTTGCACAAACAAAGCCAATGCCTCCAAGATTAGAAGGGAAGCAGACAACTAGGAAAGAATTTTTACAACCAGTGTTTCTGATAATACATTACTCTTCTTGTTCTTATTTTTAAAATGTATAGAGAATTGAGTCAAATTTGTAAGAATACAAGTCGTTTCCCAATTGATAAGTGGTCAAAGAATATGAATGGGAAGTTTTCAGAGGAAAAAAGCTAAAGCTAACTATTGTCAAATGGAAAAAAAAAACATTTTAAATCACTATTGACAACAGAAATGCAAATAAAAACGACTCTGAGCTACTACATTACACCTATCAAATTGGCTAACATGACAACACAGGACAATGATAGATGTTGGAGAACACATGGAAAAAAATGGAATACCAATGCATTGTTGGTGGAGTTGTGAAATGATTGAACCATTTTGGAGAACAATTTGGAACTATGCCCAAAGGGTTATAAAATTGTGCATACCCTTTGACCCAACAATATCATGTCTAGGTCTGTATCCCAAAGAGATCATAAAAATGGGAAAAGAACACACATGTACAAAAATATAGCAGCTCTTTTATGGTGACCAAGAATTGGCAATTGAAGGGATGCCTATCAATTGGGGAATGGTTGAACACATTGTGGTACATAAATGCAGTAGAATACTATCGTGCTGTAAGAAATGATGAGCAGGCAGACTTCAAAAGTCAAATGAGCAGAACCAGAACACTGTACATAGTAACAGCCACATTGTGTGATGACTGACTTTGATAGACTTGGCTCTTGTCAGCAATACAAGAATGTAAGACAACTCCAAAAGACTCATGATGGAAATTGATATCCAAATCCAGAGAAAGATCTATGATGTCTAAATGCAGATGGAAGCATACTATTTGCTCTCCTTTTCCTTTGTTGTTTTGTTTTATTGCTTCATTCTCGTGGTTCCTCCCACTAGTTCTAATGGTTCTTTACATCATGACTCATGGGAAATATGCTTAATATGAATGTATAATTAGAACCTATATCAGATTGCATGTCATCTTGGGTGTGGGAGAGGATTGGAAGGGGGAGAAAATTTTAAACTTAAAAGCTTAAGGAAGTGAATGTTGAAAACTAAAATACTAAATTATGAAGAAAAAAAACTAAGATCTTGGCAACTGGTCCATCACTTCCTGGAAAACAGAGGGAGAAGAAACAGAAGCAGTGTCAGATTTTATATTCTTGGGATCAAAGATCACTGCAGTGAGTGACTGCCATCAGGAAATTAAGACACTTGCCTCTTGGAAGGAACTCTATGGCAAACCTGGACAGCACACTGAAAAGCAGAGACATCAATTTGCTAACAAAGGTCTATATGGTCAATGCTATAATTTTTCCAGTAGCAATGTATGGCCATGAGATTTGAACTATAATGAAAGCTCAGCACAACAAAATCAACACTTTTGAGTTGTGGTGCTGGAGAAGATTATTGAGAGTCCTTTGCATAGCAAGGAAATCAAATCAGTCAATACTTGAAGACAATAGTTAGTGCTCTTCACTGGAAGGTCAAATACCAAAGCTGAGGTTTAAATACTTTGGCCACATAATGAGAAGATGTGACTTATTAGAAAAGACCCTGATGTTGGGTGTAAATTCAATGAGATACTAGATATTAAGAATCCTGCAAAGATTTATTTGAATAGTTAAAAAGCAAAAAGAGGAGAAGAAAGAAGAAGAAGAAGAAGAAGAAGAAGAAGAAGAAGAAGAAGAAGAAGAAGGGAAGAAGGAGAAGAAGGAGAAGGAGAAGAAGGAGAAGAAGGAGAAGGAGAAGAAGGAGAAGAAGGAGAAGGAGAAGGAGGAGAAGGAGGAGAAGGAGAAGGAGAAGGAGAAGAGAAGGAGAAGGAGAAGGAGAAGGAGAAGGAGAAGGAGAAGGAGAAGGAGAAGGAGAAGGAGAAGGAGAAGGAGAAGGAGAAGGAGAAGGAGGAGGAGAAGGAGAAGGAGGAGGAGGAGGAGCAGGAGAAGGAGTAAGAGGAAGAAGAAGAATTAGATAATGATGATAAGAAGACAAAGAAAAGGAAGAGCTAAGAAAACAATGCATACAAAAACTACAACAATGTTAATGGAAATAATACCAACCAAACCATAATTGGAAACGAATGCTGCAAAATTACAAAGAAGCAACATGATTGCAAAGAAGAGATATGAAAAGTTGCCTCTTTTGCAGAGGTGGGAGGTCCATGGTTGCGGAACATTGAACATAAGTTCACACCTTGTAAATGTATTGACTGGGTTGCAGATATTTCCTCCTTTTTTTTCCTCTAAAAATCTTTATGTTCCATGGGATAACTGTCTGGGAGTGGGGAGAAACATTAAGCAGAAATGTAGTCAATGTGAAAACAAATAATATTGGTAAAATTTCATTTAAAAATAAATAAAATTAGAGTGTTGAACCAGATGTGACTTCAGCTCTAATAGTCTATGATTCTGAGAATTTCTCAGAAGAATTCTATTGCATTCTAGTAAGTGAAGAGTTAAGACTCTAATCCATTTGATCAAATGATTTAGAGGGGAAGGGAAGGGAATAAGTACATACACACATACATATATGCATACATGTGTATATATACACAGACATATCTGTATGTGTTCTGCTTTGTGTCAGGCACTGTGTTAAGCTTATTTTTTACAAATGTCATCTCATTTGATCATCACAACAACCTTCTGAGTTAGCTGCTATTATCACCTCCATTATATAGTACAGAAAACTGAGGCAAACTGAGATTAACTGACTTAGTCTAGGGTCAAACATCTAGTAAGTGTTTGAGACAAATTTGAACTCAGATCATCTTAAATCTAGGCACAGTGCTCTCACTGATGTCCAGCAGGTGTTTCTATAGCTGGAAATAGTCTTAGACAATCTAGTCCCACTCCTTATAGACTATGAAACTAAGGTTCAGAGAAGAAAAATTCACACAGTCACACAGTCGCACAGTCTTCAAGTCACACAGATTTTAAACAGCAGAGTTATTATGTATATCTGGATTTTCTGACTCCGCAACCAGCATTCTTTATACCATACCACATTGTCTTTTCATGAACTAAAAGAAGCTACTGGTATCTCTCTAGGGAATTTGAAGGATAAAGCAAGGTTTTCATTAAAGATGGCCTCCAGAGGTAAGATCTTCAGAGAATTGAGGTCAATAAAAGCAGTCTCTTGGTTAATTCGTCCTATCACCTGCCCCATTCCTGGTTTGCTACTGGCTAGAATGCCCACTATTTTACACTCTCCTTCCAATTCCCAAAGCCCTGAATCTAGAGATACATTCTGTTACATAATAGGAATATTCCTTTGAAAGGAAATCTTTGTATGCAATTGAACTCTTCAGGGAATACAAGAGGAAAAGGTGGCAAAAGGACAGAAGATTGAATACTGGCACCGCTAAATTTTCTGCTTATATTTTTCCTTACTGTCTTCTTATTAAGTCTTATATGCACACACATTAGTTATTATTGTTGATCAAAGCAAAAAAAAAATAGAAGAAATTATCTCTTTTATCTCCAAGCATTATGCTAACAGATTTGTCTTTATACACACCAGAGTTGTTGTCTGGAAATGTTCAGCAAATACTTAAATTTCACTTGTTTTTACACATCCATACTCAGATTAATGCTGGATGAACTTCAATATTTCAGTGCTTTAAAAGAGAATAATAGCACCTTTATTATCATTACATCTCATTTGACACTCACAAATTCTTTGTGAGAAGCATTAAAATATCCATTTTGAGGACAGAGAAATTGAGTCTCAAAGATATTAAGTGAATCAGAGACATTAAGCTATTATGTGTCAGAGGCACAATATGAACCAAAGTTCTTCTTGTTATAGTTATAGCAGTCTAAATATCACCCATTTTGCCTCTCAAAAGAGCCTTAATTTCATCATTCAGAATATCCCCTACACTAAAAGAGATTTCAACCTCTCTGTGAATAAGCAGAATGGTCTTCATAAGTTGTTGTGGGGGGGAGGGGAATTGTATTAAATTTTCAAAATTATTTGTGATCTCATCTACAGGAGCACTCCTTCTAATGATGCAGATGCCAATTAATGCATTCTAGCTGATCTGGAAAAATTCCTTTCCATGCCCTCCTATACATTCACCATGGGAGACACCAAATAAATCAAGAACCTTCCTTAGTTTTGGTGAGCCTCTTCAAATTTAGCCTTGGATAAACTTGAATGACAAACTCATCAGATTCATAGTTAGAAGCCATTCTAGTTTACTGGGATCTACCAAAGCTTAAAATATATTGGTATAATCTACAGAAATCCATGATCACCCCTAAGTGCAAGATGAAGCATCTGAGTGAGAATAATGACGGAAATTTATTTAACCTTTCAAATCACCTTTTCTTGGCACAACAAATTAGTGTTTACTAAATAAGCAAAAAAAAAAGCCTCAAGCAGAAAAATTTCAAAATTCACCACTGAATAATTTCTTTGTGAGGGACAACATATAAATTTTAATGAAGACAAATTTATTAAATAGATAAAATATGATCAAAATGTCAAAAGAGAAATAATGGTTGAAAGAGATTAACATATTCCACTCAGAAGTAGGTCTTAGGTTCTATTCTGAAATATTTTCTAAGTTTTGTTTGCATCTAAATTGGGGCTGCTCTAATTTTTTTGTGCTGTTTCATATTTGTTTTTTGTGCCTACACTTCTAATTTTTTGGTGCAATATACGATGACTATTAAAAAAAATCAATCTCCCAAGCACCTGCTGTGCAATTTTTAATCTTATCAATTTAGCTAGGACACAGAGCTAAAATGACTTGACAAATGGCAACCAACCAATATATGTCCCTTGTATGCTCTTTCTTTATATTGGAGAGGCAAAATCACCAATAATAGGCAATCCTATTTAAAAAGGAAAAGAAAAGAGAACCAGTTGGTAGTTCTGTGTCAATAGAAAACTGCTGGGGTGCATATAACAATGTGAATCAAACTTGTGCCTAATTAATTGATATCTGGCTCTCAATTGATTTTTTTTTCTTCTGGAAGTTTTCTACAATGAAAATCAAACTGTTTTCTTCAAGTTCTCTTGAGGTATAGCTATAGCTCTTTTTAATAAGGATATAGATAAATCCATTAGAGAGTTTCCTGAAATCATAGATAGAAGGAAATTTACAGATCATCTAAGGCAGGGACCATGGGATCCATGAATCTGTAAGGAGTTCATGGATATATTTTTGTGGAATTATAATACTCAGATGGGAAATATTACACATTTTCACTTACTTCTATTTGAAATTTATATTTCCTTCAATTATTTGAAAAAAATATTCAAAGGGGTCTGTAGGCTTTACTGGACTGTCAAAGAGTGCTATGATAAAAAAAAAAGTTAAAAATCCCTGACCTAGGCTGACTTCATCATTTTACAGATAGGGAAACTGTCTCTCAGGGAATTAGAAAATTTATTCAAGGTGGAACTATTTGAAGTGGCAAATATGAGATATCAACTTTGTCCTCTTTACTGCCAATATGGAATCAAGTCTATGAAACATAGTCTTGGTAGGCTATCACAATGCTTGAGGAAATATCTACATGACTGACATTATACATGAAAGAATTATTTGAACTGAACATTTACTGTTATTTCCAATTTACAAGAGTCATACATTTGTTACATGAAAACGTATCATAAAAAATTGTCCATTTACCTGTAAGTAAGAATCATTGTTCAACTTTTTCTTTCCATTAAATGCTACAGAAAAATGTA
Organism: Phascolarctos cinereus; assembly: GCF_003287225.1. Lineage (NCBI taxonomy): Eukaryota > Metazoa > Chordata > Mammalia > Diprotodontia > Phascolarctidae > Phascolarctos > Phascolarctos cinereus. The sequence continues at coordinate 345,663,697 of NW_027555847.1, read as the reverse complement.
AAATAATAATAATAAATAAAGGGGTTTCAATTACCCACCATGAAATCCAGACTGGACTATCTCTAATCATCATTTTGCTTTAAGGGAAAAAAACACCTATTTTTAATTGGTTATTCTAATTTGAATCCATGTCTTCTCCAACTTGATCATTCAACAATACTAGTTTCTAAACAATTCCAAAGCAAGGATAATAACTTCAAGAAACACAAATGCAAAAAAGTTCATATCACAAAAAAAAATGCCACAGCTGCTTTTATGGTACCTTGATAGTATAGCAGTCATAAAACAACAATTCTAGGAAATCCTTTATTGTGTAAAGGGTGTTGACCATTTGCAATTATTTTTAAGACTCATAGCCTTAATTTAGACCTCTTATCCTATAAAGTTCATTCCCTGGATCCTTCATATTAAAGGCACAGAGCCAAAGCCTCCCATATGATGGAGGTCTCCTAACTCCACATAAGCCTATTACAAATATCTGTTTCATAGCATGAATACTTCTCTAAGCCCAAATGCAACTTCATAGAAAGCTTTAATACCAGGGTGTGTTTAAGAAAAGAAAAAGTTGACTTTCTAGATCAATGGAATTAAATCAAGTTCCTACTTTAGTAGAACTGGAAGTGGTTATATTCCTAGGAGATGGCCTTTTCTCATATAAATCAATTCTACTCCCATATTGTGGTTTTCCCCTCAGGCATAGCTTATCTTCAATCAGCTATATCCCTGCTTTCAGATAATTGATTTAGAAATCTTGAATAAGCTGGTTATTACACAGAAAGAAGTGGGCACTTCTAAACAGTTTGTTTTGAGAGGGGTTTTTTTCCTACTTTTACTTCTTTTCAGCTTTGGTTCCTGCCAAACATTGAAAAAGTGTAAGTAGGGAGAACCTTACCTCGCTTCTGCTAAATTGCTGTTGATTTTTTGGGGAGAAAAGCAAATGCAAAACAAACAAAAACCTGTAAGAATATAGCAGTATTTCTCTAACAAATGGAGGCTATCCAAGATGCTGATTTTATTGACAAGTTTGCTGTCTTGAAAATACTGCCCCAGTTCATAAGCTACCAGGTCAAAGAATCACAGAGTGTAAGAATTGGTACAAATTTCTTTACCATTTAGTCTAAATGGCAAGAATTCCTTCTACAACAGACTTAGCAACTGATCATCTAGACCTCTATTCAAAGGAAGTTCATTGGCAAGCGCAGCAGCGTGCACGTATGTGTGTGTGTGTGTGTGTGTGTGTGAAGGAATAAGCATTATTAACCACCTACTATGTACAGGCACTATACTAAGTGCTTTACAGATATAATCTAAATTTAATCTACCTACTACTTTCCAAGGCAGCCTATTCAACTTCCACATAACCATTATTGTCCATAAACTTTTTCTTTACGTTAAACATTTGCTTCTCTGTCATTTCCATCTCTTCATCTTCATTCTGCCTTCTTGATCTAAGCAGAGAAAGTCTGTTCTGCCTTCAATAAACCAATTTGCAAATATCTCATTTAATTCTCAAAACAACTCCGAGAGACAGGCACTATTATTATCCTCATCTTAAGACTGAGGAAACAGAGGTAAGCAGAGGTTAAATGACTTACACAGGGTCACACAACAAATGTCTGAATCTGATTTGAACTCAGGACTTCCTAATATGAGGATCAGGGCTCTACCTGCTGCTCATCTAACTGCCTCTATGGTCCTTTAAATAATTGGGGAAAGTCTCAGTGCATCCTTTCTCAACATTCTTTTACCTTCTTAGTCTTTGGCACTGTGCCCCAATAAATATAGCCCAAGATCACATCACTTTTTTCATCTGCCTCATTATACTGCTGCCTCATGTTAAGCTTGAAGTCTAATAAAACCCTCATTTGTGTTGACTCCCATGGCAATGGCAGTTCTGTCCAGTCAAGTACTTTTAGGTTCAGCCTTTAATAACCCCAGAAACAGTAAATCATCTTAACAGCTTAAGTCCCATTCCTTATCAGATGTGATTGCTGAGTTAGTATCAATAATCTTGTAAGATCATGGAAAATAGGAACACTACTGAAGGACTACAGAAGAGCATTTTTTTTAAGGACAAATTAAGGTAAGGGGAAGGAAATGACTATTAAGCACCTACAAGGTGCCAAGAATTGTACTGTGATTTTTACAAGTAAATTATAAATATTGTCTCATTTAATCATTATAATAACCCTGAGAAGTAAGTGCTCTTATTACCCCATCTTCAGCTCCCATTTTCCATGATCTTATAAAGACAATTTACATTAACTGAGCAATCACACCTGACAGGTTTTCTATAAACCATGAGGTAGTTGGTCTAGGTCTATATATCTGAATTCCTAGAGCACAGGTAGATGTCATTCAATCATCTCATTTATCTAGAGATTCCAATTCCTCATAAGTATTTTTGTTCTATCTTTCACAGTCACTTTATGAATATGGAGATAAATAAGTTGCCATTTCATTTCATTGGATCTTTCTTCTACTTCTCATTATTTTTCTGCCATAACATTTAGATTTGGAGTCAGGAAGAGCCTGTTGCAGGGGGAAGGGACAGACTGCACATATAAGGAAACCAAAAAATCTTTGATGTCTTCATAAAAAAATGATAAATTTTTCTCATCATAAAAAGCTGTTGGCCCAACGGTACTAAAACATGGGCAGCTTCAATAAGCAGATGTTTAGGCACTTAGAGTGGGAGTATAAAGAATGGGAAGAAACAAGAAGCCAAATAGAATGTAAAAAATAGTGCTACACTTTCTTTTATCCTGCCCTGACAGTTGCTCATATTCTTTGCCACCAACTCAGGTAATGAAAGACTTATGCTACCACCTACCACCATCCAGTTACCTACAGTGAAAGTAGTTAGGAAATCACCCAGTGTCAGCCATATAATAGAGGGTAGATCCCTGGTGTCTTAGGGAGTGAGACTCTCCACCCAATTTTGCCAAAAGATAATTTCAGAGTAGAATCTGGGCAAGTAACAACTTGCCAATACAAATAACAATATGATATAGCTTCCCCATAGCTTCAATTTGCCCAGGTTTAAAGCTGTGATGCAAAAGATTTCTTAGCAAGGACCTAACAACATTTTTCAGCTTTTACCGGCATAATACTTCATTTTACTCTAAATTTGCAATCTTTTTAAAGGGAGTAACTATTCAAAGCTTAAATTCTTCCTTTCTAAATAATAGTGAAAATACTAGCATGTTCTAGTTGATTTTAATATGTTTCTCTTATTCCATATTGTCATTTTTTCAGTCACGCATCTTCACTAAATTCAATCTGGCTTTCCCCAGTAAAGAATGATATGATGGCACCCGGAAATATTCCAAGAGTGTATGTGTGTGTATATGGGTATCTGTTCGTGTATTCAAATATGTAAGCATTTAAGAATGAGGGGGAAGAATGCTGTTGTTCACTATCAATGAACGTATTTCCTCTACATTGCATTGCCAGACCCATACAACTCCTGCCTATGTAGATTGTGATAAAATGTGGCCATAGGTATATCAGGGGCAGAATCACACATGTAAAAATGGAAAGGTCTTATACATTTTTGGAATAGGCACTGTTTCAGTTGTAGTCTTTTGTCATCGGTGTTTCAAGGTATTACTAATTCTACACCATGTTTTCTATCAATATTCCATAGCATCGCATTTTTCTACTCAGCTAGAATTGTCCATCAGCAGCCAGTCTTTTTGTTTAAATATTGTTTTTGATTATTTTTAGACAATAGAAGTAGTGATAAATCCTCTGAAAAGCACTACTGAAATGTTGAGGGTTTTCCCTTCCTCCTCTACCACTAGCAAATTAATATGAAACAGAATCTCAGAGTGGGAAGGGACCTCAGAGGTCATTGTAGTCCTATTCACACCTAAACTAATATATCTTGTTTAACATCTCCAAGAAGTGGTCATCACTTGAACACCTCCACGGAGGTGGAGTCCACTATCTCTCATGTCAGTCTTTTCTGCTTTAGTTCTAATTGTCAGCAACTTTTTTTCTCTGAATTGTTTCACTGATTATCACATTAGAAGGCAGAAAAGCAAGCCCTCAGTTAATGTATAATGTGTATTTCCATCTGAAGAATGAGAAAGTTATATCCCTGAGAAAAAATGCATCCCCAGCAGGATAAGTCCTGAATGATGGGATCCCTGTGGTAGGAGGTAATGAAAGAAAGAAATAGTAAAAAGTAGAAGGGTAAGATGGGAAAAAATAGACCATCATTCTCCCTCATATTAGCCTATTACTCAGATTTCCTATTTTAATAGACAACTCTGAACAGTGTTACAAAAGGAGGCAGGGCTTTCATTTTTTGAGGCAGTATTTGATCTAGACTAAATTTCCACCATGAGCTATTAGTAATAGCATACAGAAGCACAGGAAGAAAATAATCAATGTTAGGGTTGCTAAAGAAGGAAAGATGTTATGATTATCAACAAAGGGGTGATATTTCGATTGTTTAGCAGTCAGCAATAAATGACTAGCTCAAGATGGTATTAGTAGAGTTGCCATTCTTGATTATGTGATATTACCGTCAAGAGAGAGGATTTTGGGAAGACGGCGAGTAGGTCAGAAAATTCCAAGCTCTAAAGATTTTTTCCCCACAAACGAGATAAAATAGCACTTCAGGATATTGGCCAGTCCTGGAAGAGTTTGTTGAATATCATGTTGTAGAATGTCCTCAAGTCATGATAATAGGGAGTGAGAAAGATACTTTTAATAAGGGCTTACTCTTATCCACAATGTATCCTTTGCTTTATTTTCAAATTATTACTAGGTAACCCTGCTGTTGTTCTTCCTTTAATCCTAAAATACTTTGTTTTTCTTCCTTTAATCTTAAATGGACTAGAGGAACATAACAAAGGAATTTCATTTTTTCCTATATTCAATTCAATTGCTGTTTCAAACACTTCTGAGAATGAGGTCAATCATTTGCAAAGACAAAAGATTGTGAAATTTCCAGTTGGGTTATGGTGAGTATGTGGCTCAAGGTCCTCTGTCAAAATTTCACAGCTGGCCAGAGCTAGAAGGAGCTTTTTATTTCATTATTTCTTCCAGGAAAAGTCAAAGTAAATTCTCTTTTTAGATGTATTGAAGAGAAGATTAAAACCAACCAAACAGGAAGATTTAAGTTGTCATTTTGCCCAGCATGTTCTCCATCATGTGTCGGAAAAAAATACCCTAAATATTTGTGCTTTTAAATGTCTTGTTTAGGCCAGTAAACTGGAACATTTTGGAAAGAAAGACATCCCAGAGGTAATAAATTTCTGTGGTCAACTATTCACCACTAGCCCTTTCAAATAAAAATGTAGGTGTTCTTAGTGCATCACAAATGCCTAAGTTTTAAAAGGAAAAATGTATGGTACTGACATGATCAAATCAGCTCTTGCTCATGCCAGTAGCTCCACTGGCAAAACAAAATCATATTTCTTGAATTGATGTAGCTATCTGAAAGTCTGTATTAAAACTACATAAACAAACAGGCAAAAAAGCAAGTAAACATACAGTAACAAAACATCTTGCTTTCATTTAAATTATTTGAATAGACAAGATTGGATTGAGTTCAACAACAGAAGAGATTTGAATATGATTTAATCCCTTAATATTATCATTTCCTCAATGTATTAAACACCATACTTAATAAGCAGAGGCTTTGAACTACTTATTAAATAGCCAGGAAGTGAGAGACTCTAGTTTCAATTCATATGTATTTCAGCTAGAAAAAAGGAAAAGGTTACAAAAAAAACTTGAATTTTCAACCTGATGAAATTAAATACATTTCCTGAGCAGCAAATTCAACTATTCTCTTTGGTAATATCTATCTGGAAAGCTGAAGGTATAAAACAGTCAACATATATTTCAACTTGATGTAAAAAAGAGAAGAAAAAAACAGTTCGTGTGTTTCAGTTACATTAGCTATTTATTCTACCCCTCTGGAATAGCTTTAAAGTTGGAAGAGGGAATAATAATGACAAAAACAATCAGATTTATGTTTTTATCCTTCATTTTATTGTTTTTACCTGATGCATTCCAAAGAACTATAGGAATATGCTTTGCCATTAACTTATTTCTGTATTATGGGACCTATATACCAGTAGAAAATTTGTAAACAATGCAATAACAATGCAAAGAAACTTGATGAGTGGATTTAAAATGTCAAATGGTAATCAAACTGAAATTCATTTCTGATGATGCCTTTCCAGCTTTTTCTCCATTCTTTTTTAACAGTAGCTAAAGCAGTGAAAGCAATGTTTCTCTACAATAATAATAGCAATAATATTTTACATTTCTATAACATTAATATCTAAAAATTGCTGTTTTTAACAACTGGATGATGATGATGATGATGAAAAGGCTTTTAAAATTTAGTGAAGAAATATGGTCATATGACTAGTAAGTGCTGAAAGATGTTTCTTCTACTTACTCCCCTATTATAATGCTTCTTTATATTATTACTGATAATAATAACTAACATCTCTTTTGTAACTCTTCTCTTCCTTCTACTCAAAGATCCAAGACTCTACTTCCTTCCTTATCACCTCCCCTTTGTCTTAGTACAATAGTTTCCTAATTGATCTTTCTGCCTCCTGCTTCTCCACTCTTAATACTTCCTCTAAACGATATTCCTAAAATGATTCCTAAAAAGATCATTTTTAACATGATATTCCTAAAGCTTAGATGAGACCATTTACTATCCTGCCAAAAAAAAAACCTCCAATAGTTTCCCATTGCTTTTACAATCAAATACAAATACCTCAGTTTGACATTTACAATCTATCAAATCATGTCTCTAGGATACTTTTTTAGTCTTATTACACATTATTCTGTTTCATACATAGTACAGGTCCAGCCAAACTTCCATAGCTGCTGTTCTTCATACATCCCAGCTCCCACCTCTCTATTCCTCCTCCTGTATCTTTGCACAGATTCTCCCTCATGGCTTGAATGGACTTATTTCTCACCTCAGCCTCTTAGATCCTGATTTTTCTTCAAACTTGAGCTGAGGCTCAAATGCTACTTCCTACATGACACTGTGACTGACTTCCAAGTGATAGTAGTTTTCTCCCATCACAAAATTACCTTGTGTTTACAATATGTAGATAGATGGAAAGATAAATACATACATATATACATGTAAAGTATTTGCTTATATTGGTATGTTTTTCCCTTGACAAAATATAAGCTATCTAAAGGCAAGTATTTCAAGTGCTTACAAATGTGAGCAAATTTATTAATTAATGATTATTTTCAGTTCTATATCCAACTAAATATGAATAAATAACAAATATGGAAGAGTCAAGCCTCAAAATATTTTACTACAATTAATTATTCGCACCTTGTCCGATGCTGCCTTATCTTTTGACGCTACATTTTTTTTCTTTCTGATACCCCTGCCTCTTACCCTGAACCTTCCTTTTTTATCCACATACCTTCTGCTCAAAAGTACTCCAGATACTTCAAAAATACCCAACATGTATATGACCCTGCCCAAAGGGAGGCCTACTGAACTATTATTATGCTATTTTATATCTTTTCTTTCCTGAGTTTTCCTGAATATCTTGTAAACAACTTGCACTGTCAAAGGGTATTTCTCCCCTACATAATTTCTAGAAATAAAATATCCAAATGAAAACAACAACACAGCTCAACTTCATTTATATCAGAATATCACATTTCATTCCCAAATTTTAATGAAATTTGAAAGGTTGTTTTTCTTTTCCTTTTTTCATCAGAAAGCTGGAGCAGATACGACATAGCATAGGTCTAAGAGTAATTCAGGTGATATGAGACCAGATTCAGGAGTTGCTGAAAATGACCAAGGAGAGCTGTGAGTACCACTCAGGTGCACTTGCCTCCCTACCCTTAGAGATGCAACAACATCCTCTCTCTCTCTCTCTCTCTTCTCTCTCTCTCTCTCTCTCTCTCTCTCTCTCTCTCTCTCTCTCTCTCTCTCTCTCCCCCCTCCTCTGGTGTACAATGAAAATTCACTCTCTTCTGTTCACAAAAGTGCTCCTGAATCACAAAGCCAACAAATGAATGATAATACAGAGTATATTTGAGATCTTTAACATCCTAGTCTTGGAACCATCTAGGAACTACTGTAAGCCTCTGATCCTACCACTGATTTATAATTGACTTAAATGAAGGTTCATCTCACACTATTCCCATCTACAAAGTTTATGATATTCCCTATTCCATTCTTCAAATGGAGATTAGCTGACTTCCGCTTCCGGAAGCCAAGACGGCAGAGTAAAAAGGTAGTCGCTCTCACCTTCCCCTATCAGCCTCTGAAAACCCAGAAAATATCACCCCAGGGGGAAAAAACACCTGGAACAGCTGAACTAGAAGAAAGACTGGGAACAGCAGTGCAACAGCCCAGCAAACAGGTCTCTCAGTGCCTCAGCAAAAGTAAGGGAAGCAGCACTACAAAGGGCCCCAGGTGAATAAGCACCCTGCAGCATACACGTGAAAGGAGCTGAAGAAAGCAACCCAGAGTCTTCCTAAAGTACCAGCCTTGCTGATTCCAATCCAATACCAGGTAAGCTGTCAGAACCCTACAGCCTCCAAATGTCAACCAGGAAGAGATCCTGAAGCCCAGGTGGTAGAGCAGGCAAACACCAACAGCTGGACCTCCCAGTGCCTCAGTGAGGGTGGGGAAACTGGTGGAAATCAGCTCAGAAAACCACCAGGTGCAAAGGAATCTCCCAGTGCATTAGCAGAAACCAGGGAGGCAGCATTACAAGGGGCCCCAGGCAGATAAACACCCTACAGCACACATCTAAAAGGAGCTGAAGAAAGCTAAAAGAAAGGAAAAACAGGCAACCTAGAATTGTCTGAAAGTTCCAGCCTTGCTGATTCCTGCCAAAAAAGAGGTAAGCTGCCAGAACCCTGCAGCCTCCAACTACCAACATAAGAGGCCCCAGCACACAAAGCCCGTGACCAAGACCTAGGCTGCCAACACAAGAAGATTGGGTCAGTGCCCTCTGCTCCCCAGCAGGAGAGCTCAATCTCTTTAAGAGCCAGTGAATAAAGAAAGCATGAGTAAAAAGAAACATAGCATAGATTCATATTATGAGAAGAGTGAAGACCAAAAAAAAATTCAGAAGAGGACAACATTGTCAACAAACCACATCTGCAACATCAAAAGGGAATATGAACTGGTCTGAAGCCAAAAAAACCTTCTTAGAAGAAGGATTTTAAAAGTCTAATGAGACAGGTAGAAGAGTCCTTAAAAAATACAATTGGCCAATTGGAAAAAAAAAGTACACTGAAGAAAACAAGTCCCTAAAAAGCACAATTGGCAAACTGGGGGGAAAAAATACACTGTAGAAAACAAATCCCTTAAAAATACAATTGGCCAATTTGAGGAGGAAGTACAAAAACTAACAGAAGAAAACAATCTGTTAAAAACTAGAATTGGACAAATGGAAACTAATGATTCTATGAAAGAGCAAGAATCAGTCAAACAGAAATAAAAAAAATGAAAAAATAGACGAAAATATAAAATACCTCATCGGTAAAACAAACGACGTGGAAAATTGATCCAGGAGAGACAATTTAAAAATCATTGGACTACCTGAAAATCATGATGAAAAAAAGAGCCTGGACAGTATCTTTCAGGAAATCATGAAGGAAAACTGCTCAGAAGTCCTAGAACCAGAAGGTTAAATAACCATAGAAAGAATATCCTGTTCACCACTTGAAAGCGATCCCAAATTGACAATGTCAAGGAATATAATAGCAAAATTCCAAAATTACCGGATGGAAAAGAAGGTACTGCAAGCAGCCAGAAAGAAACAATGTAAATATCATGGAACCACACTCAGGATTACACAGGACCTTGCAGCTTCTACACTAAAAGACCCCAGGGCTTGGAACATGATATTCCATAAGGCAAAGGAGCTTGGATTGCAGCCAAATGTGAGCACGATTTTTCAAGGGAAGAGATGGATATTCAATGAAATAGGGGACTTCCAAACCTTCCTGATAAAAAGGCCAAAGCTCAACAAAAAAATTTGATCTTCAAGTACAAAATTCAAGAATGACATAAAAAGGTGAATGGGACAGAAAGATATAAAATGTTGTTAATAAGGACATACTGTTTACATTCCTACAAGGGAAGATGACACTTGCAACTCTTGAGAATTGTACTGTCATTACACCATGTTAAAGGAGTATACATAAAGGGGGTGAATATTAGTTGACTTTGATGTAATGATAAAAAAAATCTAATCAAGTGGGTTAAATGGATCCAAGTAAGTGGATTAGTCTGGTCTTAGAAAATATACTGAGAAAGGAGGAGGCAGACAAGGGTAAATTACATTACAGGAAAAGACAGAAAATCCTATTGCAGCAGAGGGAAAGAAGGGAGTGGGGTGAGTATCGTTTGAACCTTAGTCTCATCAGATTTGGCTCAAAAAGGGAATAACATAGTCAGGTGGGTATAGAAATCTAACTTGCCCTATGGGCAGTGGGAGGGAAGGGGGAAGGAAAAGGGAGGAGGGATAGAAGGGAGGGAAGAAGCAGTAAGGGCAAAGGGGAAGAAAAGGGAAAGGGATAATAGAAGAGAGGAGAGATTGAAAGAGGAGGTGGTCAAGAGCAAAACACTAGTGAGGAGGGAAAAGGAGAAAGGAGAAAGAAAAGCATAAATGGGAAAAATGGATAGAGAAAAAGACACAGAGAGTAATCACAACTGTGAAAGGTGAATCGCTATCTTTTTTTTTTGTTGCTGAGTATTTTTTCTCATTATGATGGTTCCTCCTATTGGTTTTAATTTTTACTTATAACTTCACTAATGTGAAAATATGTTTAATAAGAGTGTAAATGTATAGCCTATATCAGATTGTGCACCGTCTTGGAGAGGGTGGTGGGAAGGAAGGGGGAGAAAAATTTTAAACTCAAAGCATATGGAGGTGATTGTTGATAAATCAAAATAAATTAATTAAAAAATAAAAAACAAAAACAAAACTAATTTTAAAAAATGGAGATTGGCTGGCCATGACCTGATTCATGAAGTTTCTGACTGAAGGGTTTCACTATCACTGGTGAGAAGGAAGGTATGTGACAAGAATATGAGCTCTTTCATGTTACTCTCAACCTCCAGCTGGAGATGGCTACTACTGCATCTATCCTTTCTCTGAAAAGATGCTACTAGCTCCCTGCTCTTCAGGTTAACACTATTGGCAATGTGAGGTTAAGGTGCCAAGAGGTTTCCTTCCAACCATTTTTCTTATACATGGAATTCTGTGGTATTCATGAAACGACTTTCACCTCTGTCATGAAGGGTGACATTGATATTCATAATGATAAGTATGACAATACAATTTTGGTTGTATTCTGGTTGTCTCATCATGTACTTAGTCATTGCTGACAGAATGAAGAAGGAGATTACAACTCCAGCCCACAATGGAAATCAACACGATTTCCCCATCTGAGCACAAGTATTCTGTCTAGATTGGAGTCTCCATCCTGTGGATTGTATATCTGCCAGCAGATATGGATGGACAAGTAGACTGATAAATCTGGCTTCTCCATTGACCCCAATAAATGTCTCTAAATGGACTGTTGTATTTTTCTTTTTTCTTTTTTTTTTCTTCTTTGGTCAAAGGGTGTGACATGGTAATTTCCCCTAAAAGGAGAGATGAGATGAGCATGGCCTCTTTTTCTCTTGATTCAGGATTTGAAAACTGTAATGATGAGAGTAATGAGCAGTCTAAATGCTAAAAGCAAACATCCAAAGTCCTACAGTGTTTCTTCAGTACTCTGTATGTTTGTTTGTTTCCTTTTTTTTTCTGTTTTCATTAGTCATTCCAATTATTACATCATGCATTGTTAAGGGAGAGTTACTTGACACTGTGAAAGCTGCCCTGCTCTACAGAAAGGAGATATTTACATAAATCTGAACTAAGGATAGAGGAGAGGTAGAAGTATTGTTTACATAAAAAATATGTATTCCTTATTACAACTTGTTTGTGTCTTCCAATTTAGTATTTTTTTCCCTTTAATTGTCAGGGCTGTAAAGGCTCTCCTTTCTCTCCTCCATTTCCAGCATAAAGATGAATTAAAGATTTTTACAGGTTCCTTTGGAGTTCCTTGAGAAATTAGTACCAATATTTCAGGAGGGGAAAATTTTTACCTGTCTAGTGATTTCAGACCAGTTCAAATATGTTAAAGAAGGAAAAAAGATCAAACAAGACAATGAACAAGGATCCACTAGTCATACACCAGACACCATTTCTAACTCATTTTTGCTTCTAAATACAAAGGAAGAAAGGGGATAGGTACTTGTGAAAATTTCTAGGACTTTCAGGAATTAAATAGTACTGTTCTTTTTAATATTGCAATATTTTCTTATTATACTGTATGAGAGAGCAGAACATATTTCCTATATGTCCAGCACATACTAGGCACCAAATTAAAAAATAAGTATTCATCGAATACATTTGACAGATGACAAAATATCTTTTTAGGAGAAAGTGTATTGCAATGAACCTCCATTAATCAAAAGACTATCTCAAATAACACAATAAAATAGTGCAATATGTTGAAAACCAAGCAACATCAATATGGTAGAAAACCCTTACAATATGTTCCCAAATTATCTACATCCTTTTCTTCTTTGTCATTAGATATAATATGAGGCAGACATAGATGTAGGAATTATACATTGCAGTTATTTGGCCATTTGGAATTTATCTTAAAGTATTGGCAGATGGTTTTTATATAGTGCTTATGTACATGATAATTCTGAGATGTCTCTTAAAGATATTGTCCTCTTTTGATAAATGAAGAAACTGGATCCGAGAGAGGTAAAGTGACTCATCCACTACCCTACAATGTCAGAAGAGGTATTCAAATACTGGTCTTCTTGGTTTCTGCTCCCATATCCTATGCATTATACCAAACCACTTCTCTTATAATTCCTGATTAAAAACATCCATAATGGTAATAAAGAACTCAGTTTTATCACATCCATTCTAATCATTTAAGTAAATGCAAGCTTTTATCACTGACTTAAGGAAGCAATTAAAAAAAAAGCAAGTATAACTTTTTTTTAATTACAACATCTAACACAAAGCCATAATTTTTTTCCAAAAGACTCTGGGATATACAAGGGAGGAAAGAAGTAAATATACAAAACAAAAGGTTACCACAGTCAGTGAGGATCAATTTAATGTAGGGAGACAAACAAGAAGCAGTCCTAAATTGTGAGTTTCTAAGATCTCATTAGTGTCAAGAAAAAAAAAATCAAGGCTATAGTCAATGTATATGACTTCCTGGTGAAAAATTTTAGTCCTCCAAATAGAAATGGAGGCTAATGTCTTCAGATATATTTTAACATTTTATTTTTAGATCAATAGGCAACACACTAAAATAGGAAGAAAAAAGGATATGAGTAAAAAGCCAGTTGTATAAATCTAGGTATGTAAGTTGAAGGAATTAATTGAATTCATTTATTAATAAATAATACAAATAACCATATTTTAGCCACCAAATGTACAAATTTCAGTCCTCATATCATTTTTTGAAGAATTGATAAAATAACCCTTTGACCCAGCAATAGCACTTCTAGGGCTATATCCCAAAGAGATCATACAAATGAGAAAAGGACCCACATGTACAAAAATATTCATAGCAGCTCTTTTTGTGGAGGCAAAGAATTGGAAATTGAGAGGATGCCCATCAACTGGGGAATGGCTGAGCAAGTTGTGGTATATGAATGGAATGGAACACTATTGTGCCAAAAGAAATGATGAACAGGCTGACTTCAGAAAAACCTTGAAAGACTTGTATGGTCTGATGCTGAGTGAAGTGAGCAGAACCAAGAGAACATTGTACACAATAACATACACATTGTGCGATGGCTAATATTGATAAACTTAATCCTTCCCAGCAATACAAGGATCTAAGACATCTCCAGGGCCTCAGGATGGAAAATGCTATCCACATCCAAAGAAAGAACTATGGCATTTGAATGCAGATGGAAGCATACTGTTTGCTATTTTTTTCTCTTCTGTTTTGTTTCCTCTTTCTGATGGTTCCTCCCATTAGTTTGAATTTTTACTTACAATATCACTAATCTGAAAATCTGTTTAATAAGAACATGAATATATACATATCTATACATATATATGTATGTGTGTGTATATATGTATATGTATATATATATGTATATATATATGTATATATATATATATATATATATATATATATACGTGTGTGTGTGTGTGTGTGTGTGTGTGTGTGTGTGTGTGTGTATCCTATATCAGATTGTGCGCCATCTTGGGGAGGGTGGTGGTGAGGAAGGGGGAGAAAAATTTCAAACTCAAAAGCATATGGAAGTCATTGTTGATAGATCAAAATTAATTAATTAAAAAATTTTAAAAAATAAAAAAGGAATTCATAAAATACTGATGTGAATATGGAAATAAAACAAACACCCTACTCATTCATTTGCTCATTCATTCATTTAACCACTTGGCAAGTATTTATAAAGAGTTTACCTACTGTGTTTCAAGAAAAAGAAGCATCGCAGGAATGTGGGCATATCCTTGCTCATTCCTTCTTTTATTACCATGAACACAATTATGCAAAAAATATCTAATAGCTATTATAGTTAATCATCAAAAGAAAGCATTAGGTAGTGGAGATAGAGCTGAGTCAGGAAAACCTGGATTCAAGTTTCATTTCTGACATATATTGGCTTTGGAACAAGCAGACAACTTTCAACCTCTCACTCTCCCTGGCAATGGTCTAAGAAAATGTTGTCAATTTGCACTGGTGTGATGAGTTTGCTTTCTGGAGAAACCTATATTAATGAAATCACTGACCTGGACAAAGAAAAGTGAATTACTTCTATTAACACCACTGCACTGGTGATCACAGGCTAAGTTAAAAGACATAGTCACTGCACTAAAGGAATTTCAGTCCATTTAATATTACTTTCCATTAAGGATTTTTAATAGCAAAAATAGTCATGTGTTTAGGCTAGTGAGCATATAAGGGAAAGAACAGCATGCTTCTAGTTAGTCTGGTATGAGGAAATCACTTCTACTGTCAATAGCTGGGCCCTGGGATGAGCACAGATGTAGGGAAAGGCTAGGAAACATAATTGTAAAAGGAATGCAACAAAATGTTTAAGGATCTGCACCGTCTGGGAATTACTTAGCTGAGCAGAAGGTATGAATCTCTATGTAGCTTGTCTATAGAAAAGTTCAAGACATCTCTTTAGAAACATTTTAATTTCAGTTCCTGAGTTTAAATGTTATTCAATATGTTTTCTGTTTATTGCGTAATGTAGAATACTTGCTAGAATTTAACTTATTTTTACTTCACAGAATTGAAGTGTACATACTTTTTCTATTTGTTTTTCTAGCAGTTAGCACAGTGCTTGGCACACTGTAAACTTTTTTTCCCCACTTAATAGTATTTTTTTCCAATGTCATGTAAAGATAGCTTTCAACATTTTTATAAGATTATGAATTTCAATTATTTTTTCTCCCTCCCATCCCCTTCCCAAAAGAGCAAGTAATCTGATACAGGTTATAAATGTACAATTAAATTAAACATATTTCCAGATTAATCACAATATGAAAGAAGAATCAGAACAAAAGGGGAAAGCCACAAGAAAAAAAGAAAAAGAATGAGAAAATGGTATGCTTCAATCTGCATTCAGATCCTTGAGTTCTTTCTCTGGGTGTGGTTAGCATTTTACATCATGAGTCTTTTGGAATTTTGTGTTTTGGAATTGTCTTAGAATCTAAGACATAGATAATTGTATTGATGAGAAGAGCTAAATCTGTCAAAGCCAATCATCGCAGTGTTGCTGTTACTGTGTAAAATGTTCTCTTGGTTCTTCTCACTTCACTCAGTATCAGTTCATGAAAGTCTTTCCAGGTTTTTCTGAAATCTGATTGCTCATCATTTCTTTTAGCACAACACTATTCTGTTACATTCATATGGCACAACTTGTTCAGCCATTCCCCCAAATTTGAGGGCATCCCTTCAAATTCCAATTCTTTGCCACCACAAAAAGAGCTGCTACAAATATTATATATGTGGGCCCTTTTCCCATTTTTTATGACCTCTTTGGGAGACAGACCTAGTAGTGCAGATGAGAAAACTTAGGTTAATTTGCTTACCCAGTGTTTCACATCTAGGCAGTGTCAGAGACAGAGAATGACCACTGATCTTCTAGGCTCTAAGGCAAACATTATATTTATTGTGCCATGTAACTGTCACTATCTGGGGAAAGTAACAATAGTAGCTTTTATTTCCATAGCATTTTATAATTTATACTTTTTTAAATCCTTGTCAGATAGGTAATGTGATTAGCATTATACCCACTTTATTGCTGAGGACACTGAGACCAGAGAGATGGTCCTTAGGATCATATATCTAGTGAGTGTCAAAGCTCAAAACTCAGTTCTTCTTACTCCAAGGGCAGTGCTCTTGCCACTATCCCATGTCTGTATCCTCCTGGGAGGGATTCCTGTGTAGCATCATCACTACCACCCAATTTGGATTATTGCAATCCTTTCCCAAGTCAATGCATCATCATTTTCAACGAAGCCTTCAGGAGACATAACATCTTAGCTAAAAGAAGTGACTAACACTAGGAATAGACTACCAAATATATAGACAAGATATTTGGGGACAGACTTTTACCCCTCAAATCTGCCTATATTAAACTAATCTCAGCTTATCCTAAATTAATGAAAATTAATTTGCTTGTCATAAATGAAGACTGTACACTTGCCAATCAAGAATATATATGAATATATCATAACTACTTAAATTGTATAACTATCTTAAGACTGGGAGATAGTGTGAGATATGGAAAACTCAGGATCAGGATCTTTGAGTTTTATCCCTGAGCTTTCTGTGATCATTTCCAAATGCTTTTACCTCCTAACCATCAGTTTCCTCATCTGTAAAATTAAGAGGTTGGGCCTGAAAGTTACAGCTGTCCAATTCTATGGGTCCTTAATCATGGTATATTGCAAGCAAAGCCAAAAGCAGTCGGAAGAAAAATCTCAAGATTTTTGGCTGTATAATGGAAATAGTTCCATATCTAGAATAAGGAACTTGGAGTCACAGGACATATGTTGGAATCCTGGCTTTCTCACTTACTACCTATGTGACCTTGTGAAAGTCATTAAATCCCTTTGCACTACACTTTTCTCATCTATGAAATGAGGGTCTTGGAAACTGGATGACCTTTAAAGTCCCTTTCAATTTTAAATGTATGCTTATATGATACAATGGCAATATGAGATTACAAGATTTAGAGCTGAAAGGGATCGTAAAGATTTTTTAATCTAAACTTCACTATACAAATAAGGAAACTAAGTCTCAGAATAATTTAGAGGAAATCCTGACACTATCAACACTCTGGTGTAGGCCCTCATAATGTTATGCCTGGATTACAGCAATATCCTGATGCTTGGTGTCCCTGCCACAAGTTCCTCACTTCCACCTGCAGTCCATCCTCCATTCACCCATCAATGGGATCTTCCTTAAATGCAGATCAGACCATGTCACTCCCTAATCAGGACCTAGCCTGAAATAGCTCCAAGATTAAATTTAAAATGCTCTGTTTTGTGCTTAAAACCTATCCCCTCAGCTTTCCTGTTCTTCTACATTTTACACCATCCCATGTATTCTGCAATTCAGTGCCATTGGCCTCTTGCTGTCCTTCTCACAATAAACTCTGTAACTCTGGGCATTTTCAGTGGCTATCCCCCATGCCCATCATGTTTCCCCTCTTCTTCTCTACATTTTGGCTTCCTTGGTTTTCTTTGAGTCCCAGGGAAGTATTTCATAATCCCTCTTAATTCCAGTGCCTTTTATTTGTTGGCTATTTTGAATTTGTCATGTATATAGCTTGTTTGTACATAGTCGTTTGCATGTTCTCCTCTTCATTAGACACTGAGCTCCTGGAGGGCAGAAAGTGCTTTTAACTGTCTTTGCATCTCCAGCCCTTAGCACAGTGCCTAGTACATAAAAAGCGTTTAATAAATCTTTAGTGCCTCACTTAATGACAGCTAGAAAGTGGGAAAGCCAGGATTTAAATCAACATCTTCTGATTACAAAACAACTCAACTTCCACATCAAACTGACGCACAGTATCGGGTGATGTAGATAATAGCATAAATAGTATAAATCATTACTGAGCATATGAATTATATGTAAGGATAGGTCATTTTGAGCAAAAGTTAATGTGGCTACTTTCAGTGGTAGATCTTGCAACAGTGATGTCTTTGGATCATCAGTGATGGAATGTTCTAAAGTTCTGCGCACATGTCTTAAGAACACTTTATAATCATCTTTCTAGGCTGCCAAAACTTTTCCTATATGTGTTAACATTTAACCTTTGACTCTAAAATCTTCCATAGCAGCATTTTAGCTCAATAAGCCTCATCTTCTCTCACTGGGGGGTAAATAAAAACTAGTCCACTGACTGTTTCACATATTTTGCAGTCTCCATTACATCTAATATATCTAATATCAACGGAGATACATTCTAGTATATATTGATTGCCTAAGAGCACGAGAAGAGGAAATTTAGTGGGGTGATATCAACATGATTTCAAATGTTTTTTTTTCAGAGATGGAGAGAGAACCGTAACATGTTTAATAGTTCCCAGTTTCCCATAGGATAAAATTGAAAGTCCTTAGCTTGTCATTCAAGTCACTTTCCTTTCTTTAACTTTCCATATTTTCTACTACTCCCCAAAACAAACTCTAGTCAAAATGATCTACTCACTGTTGTTTAAAGTCACCCTGCCCATTCCCACTTATTTTTTTTAATTTTATTAATTTATTTTGATTTATCAACAATCACTTCCATATGCTTTTGAGTTGAAAATTTTTCTCCCCCTTCCTCTCCCCCACCCTCCCCAAGATGGCACACAATTTGATATAGGCTTTACATTTACATACCCATTAAACATATTTTCACATTAATGAAATTGTAAGTAAAAATTAAAACCAGTAGGAGGAACCATCAGAAAGATGAAACAAAACTCAACAGAAGGTAAAAATAAGTGATAGCGATTCGACTTCCATAGTTCTTTCTTTGGATGTGGACAGCATTTTCAATCCCGAGGCCTCTGGAGATGCCTTAGATCCCCGTAATGCTGAGAAGGGTTCAGTTTAACATTCTTAGTCATTGCATAACGTGGCTGTTATTGTGTACAAAGTCCTCTTGGTTCTGCTCACTTCACTCAGCATCAGATCATAAAAGTCTTTCCAGGTTTTTCTGAAGTCAGCCTGTTCATCATTTCTTATACCACAATAGTATTCCATTACATTCATGTACCACAACTTGCTCAGCCATTCCCCAATTAATGGGCATCCTCTCAATTTCCAATTCTTTGCCACCACAAAAAGAGCTGCTATGAATATTTTTGTATATGTGGGTCCTTTTCCCATTTGTTTGATCTCTTTGGGATATAGCCCTAGAAGTGCTATTGCTGGATCAAAGGGTGACCATTTCCACTTATAAAATGTTTTCAGACTGTTCCCAAGTTGTCCCCTTAAATATGCCTAAATCCATATAACCCTTATATCAATGATGCAGTTGATTAATACTCTCATCAAAGTGGTGACTCTCTCACTCTCTTTCTTTGTCATACATACACACAATAAACACACCAAACTATATTTTTAGCACCAACTTTTCTTTCCAATAATGCTGTATGGAAAGGCAGGTGTGCATAGTAGACACAGAACTGGCATCAGATTTCGGAAGATTAGGGTCAAATTCCTGTGTATGCCACATACTGGCTTTTGGATCCTGGCAAGTCATTCAATCTCTCAATGGTTTAGGCGGTTCTCAAAGACTATGAGTTGCAGAGGATATACCAATCTGCATTGATAGAGGATATTTCCTAATCAGTGATATCCTTATATACCAATGAAATCACAAATCCAGTGCATTAGAAATGCTATATGGCTATGAATCAAGGAACATCACAACCTTCAAAGTATCAAAATTGAGAATGACCACAAAGGGAGAAATATGTTTAACTAGTCAGCAGCATATATTAGTGATGGATACCTTGCTTCTAAAAAGCAGTGCTAAAAAAGAAATCTAGGAAAATTATTGAAGAGAAAAACAGGAGAACCAGCCCAAGTGCAGTCCTTGGGCCTATTGAATATAAAAGACAGAGCAAGGCCTCAGAATGGTGGGTAAATCAACTGTGAAGTGTTGATGGGAAGACAGTTTATAGTGTAAAAAAAAAAAACATAGAACCCAGTTGTGATCATGTACTTTTGACATCTTACTGTATCAAAGTCTCAGATATAGGGCTGGAAGGGACCTCAGAGACCATCTAGTTCAGCATTCTCATTTTGCAGGTGAGGAAATAGAGGCCTAGTGATTTGCCCAAGCTCATACACTCATCTAAACACACACACACACACACACACACACACACACACACACCCCATCTCCAACCAGGTCTTTCTTAAGTACCCTGACAAGAGAGACCAGATATTTTTCTCTATCCCTGAAGTACCTAATACTGTGCCTTACAATTGTTAAGTGCTTGATAAATATGAATTATTTGTAGTGAAAAGATGTAACATTTTAAATGCACTATTTTATAATTTTCTCAATAAAAGTTAAACCATCTTAGATTATTCTTTTATCTAGATTTACTTTACAAGAAATGGAAATTCCACCTATCAGTGGATCAAAACAGTAAGAGGTATTAGCAGAGAAAGTAAGTGATATATAACAGGTATTAAATATTTTGCATAGATTTGGCAGGTGATATCTACTTCCTGAACAAAATACACAAAGAATTTTAGTGTTCCTAAGGGAGAGTGTAATGGAAACTCATGTACAAACCAAAGTGGAAAAAGAAATGAAATTTCCCTAATAAGATAATATGAACTTTCATGGGAAGCCCTAAAAATATGATAATATAGGTTCATGAAACTTATTTGGGGCTTTTTTAAGGAACTCATAATAAACACATTGATCAAGAGTTGACCAGTGGCATAAGAAAACAAAATAAACATTTATGTTGGATTAGAGTGTTAACAATTGAAAAGATGGATGGAAACTATAAACATAGTTTCAAAACTAAGACCAATATGTATGCAAATAATAGCTACTCAATGACTGATTCAATAGTGAGAAAGTCAATGTGAAGAGAATAGTTTCCAGGTCTTTCAGGAAGAAAACTTGAATTACAATCCTGATTCAGAGTCTATGTGGTACAGGAGAATCACAGAATGTTAGGAGTTATATGGGAGCTTATAGGTTATCTGGTGACACCTGCAGCTAAGCAAGAATTTCAAACCCCTCTAAAACATACCCAATAAGTCTTATCATCTCTACATTGCTTGAAAAACTCCATTGAGAGGAAACTCATTCACTCTTATGGAAGGCCATGATACTTTTGCATAGTTTAATTGTGAGGAAGTTTTCCATTATGTAAAACTTAAATTTCTTTCTTTGCAATTCTATCAGTTACTTCTAGTTCTAACCTATAAAGTTGAACAAAATGAGCATAATCTCCCATATGATCACAAAATACCTAAAGATGGCTAGGATGTCTAAGCATTCTGACTCAAGCCTATAATCCTTGCTATTGAGGGCAACTGAGTCTGGTGCATCACTTGAATTGTGGGAAGCATCACCTTGAGAAAAAATGTCCATATAATCAAAGCTGTGGGATTTTTTTTCCAGCAGCAATGTAAGAATTGGATTATAAGGAAAGTTGAGTGCCACAAAATTGACACTTTCAAATTATGGTGCTGGAGAACATTTTTGAGAGTCCCTCGGACAGCAAGGAGATCAAATCAGTCAATACTTAGAAAATTAATTCAGGCTGTTCACTGGAAGGTCAAATACTGAAGCTGAACTTAAATACTTTGGTGACATAATGAGATGAGATTCACTGGAAATGACCCAAAAGGAAAAGAAAACAGAAAATGACATGGATAGACACTGGCAGAAACAGTGAACATGAGCTTGGACAGACTTTGAGAGATAGTGGAAAATAGACAGGCCTGGCCTACATGAAGTCACAAAGAGTTGGATATGACTGAACAACTGAACAAAACAACAAATAGTTGAAACATGGCTGAAGCACATTAGGCATCTTCACTAAGTATGACACTAACATGGCAGAAGAGGGACACTAAATTTCCTAAGGAAAAGTAAAACTTCTCCAGTCAGAAAAATGGAACAACTTAGTTCTTTAGAACTAATCAACATTGAGCTTGGCCAGTAAGTGATCACTGCATTTGCCCAAGGAGCAGGGCTGAAACTCTCAACCAATCACTGGATATCTTGTAAGGTGTCAGATATCCAATAGTTAAGGCCCTATGATCTTCTCAAATTGATTGAGGAACTTCAAAGCTCCTAAAAGACTAACAAAGAAACAAAAAAAAATCATAATACTTCTTTACATTTCCTTTATACTGCCCAATAAAAGAGGCAGTCTCTTTACTGGGTAATAGGACATTTGGTTTGAACAAAGCACACTTTTACACACCGTTGACTATATTACTTCTTCTTGAAATCCTGCAATTCCATCAGTTAGTTTAGTGGCAGGAATGTGCAAGAACCAGCACACACCTGCTAGTGATATCTGATTGTTAAATTTCAGTGTGGGCATTTGTACCTCAAAATTGACAAATTCTATGACTCAGGGCTTGATTTATTATTTTATAAATTGTCTAGATTTAGTAAAGTGATAAAGAAAATATTGATAATGCATATTAAGGTTAAAAATGTGTTGTGCATAAATTTTTCCCTGCCCAGAGAGTTGGTTGTTAAACAGTTACCAATACATCACTGATTGGGGGACTTAATTATTCAGTGGTTTTCTGATCAATCCCTTGCTGCACAGAAGTGCATCCTTCTTGGCAAATAAGGAATACTACTCAAATGGACACATAAACTGAAGGAATAAAATTATGTTATGGGATGGTAAAAGATCAGGTCTTAATCCACCTCCCACCCTGCTATTAAACTGAGTTATTTAGACAGTGCAGATCTAATTGATGTAGGAAACAGTAGTTTGGTTTCTTTTTTAATGGAGTCTAAGCTGTCACAGGATGCCTTTGGGATTAAAAGGAAAATCACTAAAATATTGTAAACATCATGATTACATCTTGGCCTCTGATTTATGGCCCCCATAAGTCCTGTGTATGGTGAAATGCAAAGGAAATGAAGGCTATCTTACACATTGTGCATCTACTACATTAAGTATTTACATAGTGACTGGGGATTATGTTACACATATTTGAGATGCTATATTTGGAGATTTTCCTGGAGTAATATCTCCACAGGTAAAATATGATAAAATGGAGGTAATGGCTCCCTTGTCAGCCAGCCCTTCTGAGAATTAGACCTTTATAATGTGAGTGCTGATTCTTTAGGGGCAGAATAAGTCATCCTTTATATATGTAAAGCACTTTGCAAGCCTTAACATGCATACATACATACACGTGTGTGTGTATACACACACACATATATGTGTATGCTTATATATACATACACATATACATACATCTATACATATCTGTGTATACATTGATACTTACATGTATATGTATTATGTAAACATGTATATGCATATATATTAGTTATTTAGTGAAGTTGCCAAAGACAGGTTTTGGAGAGATGATAAATTTTGTCTTGCATACTCTGAGTTGAAGTTACTGCAGATGGGACATCCAGGTAGAGATATTCAGCCAGAACATGATAGTATGTGACTGAATTTCAGAGAAGTAGCAAATGCTCAAGATAGACTTGGAAGTAGTCTGCATAGAGGTGAGTGATGTCATTGAACTGGATGGAATGAATAAGAAGAGATTTAAACAAGAGTAGGAAAGTGATCCAAAAGGGTATTAAAGGGCATGTGTATTTAGGAAGCTGAAAGAGGAAGAAAACTCAGCAAAAAATAAAGACTAGAAAAATAAAATTAATATTATGCAGGTATAGGGTTACTAAAGTCAAGGGAGAAGAGAGTATCTAAAGGGAAGAGGTAGTAATGCCAAGTGCTACAAAAAGAGGAAGAATGGGGAAGACCAAAAAAAGAGGGGGCAGCTAGGTGGCACAGTGGATAGAGCGCTGGGCTTGGAGTCAGGAGGACCTGAGTTCAAATCTGGCCTCAGACACTTGACACTTAGCTGTGTGATCCTGGGCAAGTCACTTAACCCTCACCAAATTGCTTCACCAAAACAAGCAAACAAACAAACAAGGGGGGGGGGCTTTGGGTTTGGTAATGTCGTTAGAAATCCGCATTAGTCAAACAATAAAAAAGACAAGTGTGTATAAGATCAAGGGTAAAGCTAATGGCCAACTCATCCCTTTAGATTGTAGAGAAGAAGAAAGGCTGAGTAAAGCACAGGAAGATATAGAGGTATGGGAGAAAGAGTTGGCTATGGCTTACATGAGATAGTCCTTTTTTTTTTCTCAGTAATCTAATGAAGTCCTCCTCTAAGAATGCACAGAATTGAGAATTTGAGTATAGTAGAGAAGGCTTGGAACGATCAGTGAGTAATAGAATGAGCTAGCAATCAATAAGAGATGAATAGGAGAAATGGTTTGAATTACAAAGCACAAAATTGTAATGGATGGTTAGCATGATTGTGTCATTACTCCACTAGTGTTCAGAGACTTCAGAGTGTGATCAGAGTAAACTTTTTGTGGGAATTACAGAAAATGGGGGGGTAGTTACAAAAGGAACATAAAAAAGCCATGGGACAAGAAGAGAGCTTCACTGAGACTGGCTGATGCTTGAATCAAGGTTGGACAGAGAATCAAATGAAAACTGGACAAGATTTAGACAAAAGGATAAAATTGAGGGATGTGAGGTAACTGTAAATATGAAGCACAAATAATAATACCTGGAAAAGCCCCACAATGTTCTGTAAATGACTGATTAACTTCAAGTTAATTTGGCTTAAATATTCTATTACTTCTCTCAATAGCCTGAAAAACTTTGAGGGAAAGGGCAGGGTTTAAATCACAGAAAAGAAAATGCTTACCTGAATTCATAAAGTGGAAAAAATGCTAGAATTTACAGCAATAATTCAAAATGAAGGTCACATTAGAATAATATTGTCATTCTTCAAGTGAGACAGGATTGAATTTCTTTTGCATACTGGCATTTCCTGAATCATTGCCTACACAGCATGCTGACCCTAGCCAGTTGTATTTTTTTTCTTTCAAATGTTCTCTTCCTGAGGTGCTTTTACTGCTGGCTGTTTCTAAGCTACCAGAAACTGAATACATTGTAATTTTCTACCCTTAAATGTCACAAAACTAGTGGCTGTTCCCAAAATGTAGTTCACTGCCTTATCTTTTTATTCCTTTGATCTCAGTTGTCTCAAAACCAATTATTTTTGTTACAACCTAAATCCTGTGCAGTTAGGGTTAAAATCCAAGACATGAACTTGCCCTGCTTTGAGAAATTGTTCACCCTCTTTCAAAATATGTTGAATAGTTGTGTTCTTTGCGGATCAAGACCAGTGTTTTCATGATTATTTCTGCAAGTATGCAAACAGAAAAAAAAAATCAAATCCCTTGTGAAATTTGTTAGTAATTTTGTCTAGGTCTTATTCAGATACCATATTCTAATTAAAGTTATATAATCTTATATTTCATTAACTTTACTTGTCATTCTTGGAAAATGCATTATTTCCAATAAAAAAGAATAAATATTACAGGTCTATGAGTCATATTTAAATTATTTTTAATGTTCCATGTACTTACTTGCCATAATTTACTGACTTCTTTAAAATTTTTCAGCATAAGTAATTAATTTTCTGCCCATTTGACTAGTCTTTTATATGTTTTTTGTTTAATAATAGTTAATCATGAGACAACTGTTTCATTCATGAAATACTTATCATTTAAATGTAGAAAAAGGACGGGGGCAGAGCCAAGATGATGGAGTAAAAGCAGTGACTTGCTTGAGCTCTCCCCCAAACCCCTCCAAATACCTATAAAAATTGGCTCTAAACAAATTCTAAAGCAGCAGAACCCGCAAAAAAACAGAGTGAAACAAATTTCCAAATCAAGATAGCCTGGATGGTTGATCAGAAAGGTATGTCACACCAAGCTGGTAGAGGAGCTCAGTTCGGCATGGGCATGCAGGCCACAGCAAACCTGGAGCAGGCCTCAGAGGACTGAATCATGGGCAGCTGTGGTGGTTTCCAGACTTCTCAATGCACGAATGCCAAAGACAACTTAGAAGGTCAGTGGGAAAAGTCTGTGTCTGTAGTGAGAGAGAGAAGTAAGGTGATCGTAACTGCAAGTCCCCAGCATGGCTCCAGGGTGGCAGCTACTTCCTGAGCTTCCAGCCCACAGACTGAGGGGGAATCAGGTGGCTGATTAGAGGGGGATTGCAGGGATCTCTCTGCTGGTGCAGGATTATCTTCCTTTGCCTGTGTTTGGATCTGCAGCAGAGTTCTGGGTGGCACACCTGAGGCAAAGAGGAGCACTGGCATGGTGGAGCTTGTAGTGGCTATGAGAGAAAATCCTCAGAGTTCCAAGATAGAAAAGAATGCTTGTGGTCATTCATACACCAGAGCACAGGACAGGAAAGAAGTAAACACCTCGCTCCTTATCATACCACCTTGAAAGAACTGAAAATTTACAGATCCCTAGAAGTACCTCTGAAAACAGCTCCACAAAACCCCAGAAGCTTGGGACAGTGCATTCTCCACACTGGAAACAGACTCCTACCTTAACAGAGCTTATAACTCAAGTAATTGGCTGGAATCATGACTAAGCAGCACAAAAAGAGTCAGACTATATTATCTTACTTTGGTGACAAAGAAGATCAAAATATACAACCAGAAGAAGACAACAAAGCCAAAGCTCCTACATCCAAAGCCTCCAAGAAAAATATGAATTGGTCCCAGGCCATGGAAGAACTCAAAAAGGATTTTGAGGAGCCAGTAAAAGAAGTAGAGGAAAAACTGAGAGTGACGCTAAGGGAGACACAAAAAAATACTGAAGAAAATAACACCTTAAAAAATAGCCTAACCCAACTGGCAAAAGAGGTCCAAAAAGCCAATGAGGAGAAGAATGCCCTAAAAAGAAAAAAATTGGCCAAATGGAAAAGGAAGTCCAAAAGCTTACTGAAGAAAATACTTCCTTAAAAATTAGACTAAGAAATTGGAAACCAGTGACAATTTGAGAAAACAAAAGCACTGTAACACTAATCCAAAAGAATGAAAAAATAGAAGAGAATGTGAACTATCTCATCGGAAAAACAACTGACCTGGAAAATAGATCCAGGAGAAAGAACATAAAAATTATTGGACTATCTGAAAGCCATGATCAAGAAAAGAGACTAGAAATCATCTTTCAAGGAATTATCAAGGAAAACTGCCCTGAGATTTTAGAACCAGAGAGCAAAATAGAAATTGAAAGGATTCACCAATCACCTCCTGAAAGAGATCACCAAAGGAAAACTCTTAGGAATATTGTAGCCAGATTCCAGAATTCCCAGGTCAAGGAGAAAATATTGCAAGCAGCCAGAAAGAAACAATTCAAGTACTGTGGAAACACGATCAGGATAATACAAGATTTAGCAGCTTCTACATTAAGGGCATGGAGGGTATGGTGTATGATATTCTGGAGGGCAAAGGAGATAGGACTACAACCAATAATCACCTACCTAGCAAAACTGAGTATAATCCTTCAGAGTAAAAAATGTTCACTCAATGAAATAGAGAACTTTCAAGCATTCCTGAGGAAAAGACTAGAACTGAACATAAAGTTTAACTTTCAAATAGAAGACTCAAGTGAAACATGGAAGAGGTAAACAGGAAAGAGAAATTGTAAAAGACTTATTAAGGTTGAACTGTTTACATTCCTGCAGGGAAAGATGATATTTGTAACTCATGAGTCCTTTGTCAGCATTAGGGTAGTGGGAGGGGAAAAATTATATGTATGTATACATAGATAGATAGAGGGCACAGAGTCAGTTGAAGATGAAGGGGTGATATCTGGAAAATAATATTAAGGGGTGAGAGAGGATTATACTGGGAGAAGGAGAAAGGGAGAAGTACAAAGGGGTAAATTATCTCACATGAAACAGACAAGAAAAGGCTTCTACAGTGGAGGGGAAATGGGGGAAAGTGAGAGGGAATGAGTGAATATTATTCCCATAGGATTTGGCTTAAGAATGGAATAACATACACAATAGGGTATGGAAATCTATCTTACCATACAGGAAAATAAGGGGGGAAGGGGAAAAGAGAGCAGGAGTTTGATAGAGGGGAAGGCAGATTGGGGAAGGGGATAATCAAAAGCAAACAATTCTGAGGAGGGACAGGGTCAAAAGAGAGAATAGAATAAATGGGGGATGGGACAGGATGAAGGGAAATATACTTAGTTTTTCACAATAGGGCTACTATGGAAATGTTTTGCATGACTACACATCTATAAGCTGTATCGAGATGCTTGCCTTTTCGATGAGGGGGGTAGGGAGGAAGGAAAGGAGAAAATTTGAAACCCAAAGTTTTAAAAAACACATGTTGAAAATAAAAACAATTAAAATATTTATTAAGCAAAAAATAAAAAATAAATGTAGAAAATGTTTTAAAACAGGTAAAACTTTTAGCATTTCATATAAAATAGCAGAAAAAATATCATTACAAATGAACCCATATTTCTCCAGGAATATTAATAAAAGTACTTCATGACTACCTATCTCCTTGGTTTTTCCAAGGAAAGATTATCCAACAGAAAATATAAATGAATTTCATTTCATCCAGATCATTCATTCATCAATTTATTCAACACTCATTTATAAAATGCCCACTGTATATCTTATATTACATATTTATTTTTAGCTACTGTTTTCATTAATCTATGTATGCTACTTTGAATTAGTTGTGTCACTATTTCAGGCAATGAGGATACTAAGAAAAAAAACATACTACTTACCCTCATGGAGTTTGCATTCTATGTGTAAAATAATACTTCACTTTTCTAACCACTTTTCTATTCTTCTTCTTCTCTAAGGCTCTGAATAGTTTTGTTGTTATTGTTGTTTTGTTTTGTTTTGTTTTTTGCCTGAGATGGTAGATAGAACAGTGTTTAGATTATTCTTCGCTTTTTTTTAAATGTCAAGTTGGAAAAGTATCTTATGCCTTCAGCTTTTAATTAAGCAAGTCACTAGGCATATTTTTACTTGATCTTAGAAGATATTTTAGGCAATATCATACCTGCTATAGATCAAGTTTATTGTGAAGACAGTTACTTTTTTTGATCCTCCCATCATTTTATCATTATGTTTGATGACGTTGGGGATGGTTATACTTGTCAAGGACTATTCTTGCCCTTCATTTTTCCTGTCGACGCCTGCCTATTGCATTCACTTCTCAGTAGTACCCATGGAATATCTGAAGCACTTGATGCTCAGAATCATTTAATGTTGCTTCTTGCTAGCAATTCTTATTGTGACTTTGCCCTGAGGGTATTATCAAAGGTTTTCATTAATTTATATATTTTGCTGCAATGGATAATTAAGAATAAGCATAATAATATGCTAGTCTGGTTTGTAGATTTCAAGGGACATGTACAAAACATCCCACTGAATTGATCTAATTACATTATTATTGATAAGCTTAAAATAAATTTAATGGACTTATTGACTCATACAAGAGTGGTAGAAGGAGGCAGCCTTACCTTATTATCATACTATATTATCTCCACCATGGCCTGACCTATGAAATAGAAGCTAAATGGGTGTATTGTTGAATTTCAATCAGACAACTGGTTTCACATGTTCACAAATGTTAGGGAGCTAGGATGTTGTATAAACCTTAAGAAAGACAAAATGAGTCAGATGCTTCAGAGCTGGGGAAGCAAACCCCAGCCACTTTTGCATATATTAATGGCTATATATCTTCAGCCTAAGCCCAAAAGTTGGTAGAATTCCTTCATAGTCAAGGTTTATGGTCATTTATCAGTTACCTTAGCTGTCTCAAATAATGTGATTCTTACTCTTCTGTGGGGAAAAAAAAAGGCGATCTAACCAATTAGCAGCAATAACATTTTTAGGTTTGAAAATTCATCTTTTGCTTATCTTTCTCTACTAATTAATTCCAACAAATTTAGACTGAATTTTTATATGCAAACGTGCTTAAATAGAAGCATGAGCCAATTTTTAAAATTTTATAAAATATTAAAGATATTGAGATTATGTTGATTATAAATTCTGCATAATGATAACAAATACTTGTCCAAAGTAGGCAGTATAAAGCCTTAAAATATCTCAGAATATTTTTATAAAACCATAAAATAAATTATGGATGCTAATTTTGTAATTGAAATGGAAATGGGTAGTAATATGTGATATCATGTATAAATAATTTAATCATAAAGCTTGATTTATTAGTTAAAAGGAAATTACACAATCTTTTTTTTCATAAATGCTTTATATAATGTTTGGAAATTTATTGTATTTTCTACATTGCCAAGTTCATTTAGTAAAATTTTTTCTGCATACTTAAAGTGTCCAATTTCACAACTGGCCTATAACAGGCAAAGAAAAAAAAAGGAAAAGTACATTGAAAGAACAAAGAAATACGTGAAATAAGAACAGAAGAAGAGAAGGAGGAAAGATGATAAAAAGAGAAATCAAAGTGTTAATCCAATAATATAGCTGTATGAAAATTCAGGGAGATGGACTGAGGGAAAGTTAAAGAAGATGACAATCAGAAAAGAGATTGATGTGACTAACCATACGAAATGATTACAGCTTCATTTTATATTACATTTTTATTCATTTATTTTCATTAACCTTTTAGCAATTTCAGTGGCTATTCTCCATTCCTGGAATGTTCTCCCTCCTCATCTCCACTTCTCAGCTTTCCTGCCTTCTTTAAAGTCTCAACTAAAGTCTCACCTTGTACAAGAAGTCCTCCTTAATCTTTTGCCTTCCCCCTGAGAATATTCCCAATTTATCTTTCAAATATCTTCTTTTTACATAGTTATTGGCATGCTGCCTCTTCAGTTAGATTCCCTGTGGACAGGGATTATTTTATTTTCCTTATTTTTTCCCTGCCTTTGTATCCCCAGGGCTTAGACTGTGCATAACCATATAGCACATAGTAGCTGCTTAATAATACTTATTGACTGACTAAATAATTGAGTTAAAAACATAGGTCTGGACTTCTGCTTCACCCTTACCCTCAAAAAACACTCATTTAATGGCAACAGCAAATTAACTCATTGTTGGGAATTAATTTAATTTTGATTAGTACATTATGATAATTTTAACTAAAAGACAGCTCTTCTTAGCCAAGAAAAGAGGTAAAGTAAGAGGAATTTTAAAAAGGAGAGAACATACATGCTAAATATGCTAATAGCCAGAATATTGGTATTTTAAAACTGAGTATTTGTATATGCCTAGGAAAACAATTTAGGCATAGTTATGATAAAATGTTGTAGCTTATAAGAAAGCAGTGTTGGGTCAGTGTAAAAGTGCTGAATTTGGAGGCAGAGGACCTACGTTCAAATCCAGCCTCTGCCGCTCGCTATCTATGTGACCTTGGGCAAGTCACTTAACCTTTCAAGGTCTCCATTTTCTAAAATGTAAAATGAAAGTGGTTTGGATTAGATGGACCCCTCAGATCCTTCTTATCTGTAATACTCTGATTCTGTGTGAAAGGGAAGGAGTCCCCCATGATATATATACAAAATCTCTTAGTTATTGTAGTCACAGAGGACCCAGAATATGATTACAAGTTGTAGCAGTAGTATTAAGGAGTTTTCCTACAACCTCACCACAATGTGAGAAGCAGTTAGTTATTTATTCACTTCGAGAGGATTATACAGGGAATCATTGAAAGAAGGCAACTCATGCCACATAGGCAACATCTTGGTAGAGTTTAGTTAATCAGTAACACCTCTTGGGCATTTAATTTGGGCTACTTATTAAAAAAAGGCAAATATACGAACAGTTGAGGAGTAAATTTGAGAGTTGAAGCCAGTTGTGGTAGGAGAACCCTAAGCCTGTACTAGAGGGCAAGGAGGGGGCAGACTAATTAGCAGAAAATGCTAAAAGGTTAATGAAAATAAATGAATAAAAATGTGAAGTGAGAAATTTAACTGCTTTCTTCTCACTGCTTTGTCACGTCATCAGAGCAACTGAACCATTAGAAAATATTATATGCTGCAACTAATGGGGAACAAACATACTCCAGAGAAACAAGGATAGAGAAAATCATTTGACATATGACATTTGAAGACAAAGAGGGAGGAAGAATCTTCAAGAATGTTACCCTTTGAAAAACAGATGAGTAGGCCATTGACTCAAGACAGGAGAAAACCCTGGAACCCAGCTGTACATCCTGCCTGGCAGATTCTCAACCCAAGGTAAACTGTATGAGGACTCTACAAGGAGAGAAAAAACTTCTAGCCTTTGCATGTCACACTATCAAGATTTGAGTGGCTTCGGTATCATAAACCTCGCTCAATACAATTGTAGTCTAAGTGTGAGCACACTCTTCTCATGGATGTGTTATCTATATGTCTATTTGTCTATGTGTATGTATACAAATGTGTATATGGAGCATATTTGGGGAAAGTAAACCCCTGCCATTTCTGTGAGTAGAATTATTTGATACCAACTGCTCTTATATCACCTTATTAAATGCTTTTGACAAGAATTGTCCATTGGTTGATTGTTAATGGGAAGCATACTAGTGGAGAGAGGCAACTAGGTGACACAGCAGATAGAGTACCAGGACTGGAATCAGGAAGACCTGAGTTCAAATCAGGCCTCAGACACTTACTAACTGTGTGACCCTTGGCAAGTCACTTAACATTGTTTGCCTCATCTGTAAAATGAACTGGAGAAAAAGATGGCAAACCACTCCAATATCTTTACTAATAAAACCCCAACTGGGGTCACAAAGAGTTAGAGAAAACTGAGATGACTGAACAACAGCATACTGGTGGGGATAGGGTTTGTGAGTTAGAGTAGTAGGAATTTCCATTCACTGGATTACACCTAAAACTAAAGGTTACCACCTACCTTTGTGGACTCTATAAGTAGGAATATAAGTTTTGAGGAATAGTCCAGAGAAAGTGTCATATATGTATATATTTACAAACATGCTCTGTGATGTCATATATACTATAAATGTGTAAGTCTGACAGAAATAATGTATTTTCCCTCATGAAACATTTTTTTTTCTTTCTTCAGTCTATTCCTTTGTCAAATGAAAGGGTTAGACTCAATGATCTCTAAGGTCCCTTCCAGGTCTAACAGTCAATGATTCTATTTTTACTCTCTTAGGTAAGTAAGATTTATACAAATATTACAGGCATCACAGGAATAGCAGCTTTCATATTTGAGGAAAATTCAATGGTGATAAAAAGTCTTCCTGATATCCTGTAATAAAATGTTCTCCTTCCATAACAAGAAAAATAAGGTTGGACTATTAGAAGTCTAAAGAGAAGGCTTATGCCCTAAGGCAAAAGAAAAATTCGTAACACACTTTGTTTAGTATTAATCTTCTGAGAATAAGACTAGTGTACAAAAAAGTGAAACTGCAGCGTTCATCAAAGTTTCTGTTCTTCTGAATGAGAAAAGTTTCTGCCTTCCCAGCACACTTTTAATAACAAAGAAGCATGTATGTTTAGGAACTTGATGTTGAATAAATCTGTAATGAGATTATTTCCCCCTGGCAAGCAAGCGGGAACAATTTTCCCCCACTTTTTACTCTGCATCTGGAAGCTAAACATTTACCATAATTACATGTGGCTCTCCCTCTTCATCATTGGTATTTCTCATGTCCTGATAGTGACTCTTTGGCTGGTATTGGATAAATAAGTATTACCATCTATGATTTCCTAAAGTTCAAAATATTTAGGCATTCTACCACTTTTCCAAAAACAGATAGGTCCATCTCTTGAGACATTAGGAAAAGGAAACTTTACAAATCTTCTGACTACTACTGAAAAGAAATTATTAATGAAAAAAAAATTTTTGGATGACTCTTGAAATAAATCCCAGGGTCTCATGAGAAAGTTATTTTGAGAAAGAAAAAATGAGTGCCATAAATGAAGTGGTCAGCTTCAGAGGAAAGAGTTACAACTCTGTGGAGAAGGAACATGAAGAATATCCCTCAGATTCTCATAAGCTATTTTATCCATTATCCTTGGATAAATTATTTTGAGGGGGGGAGGGTATTATTTAGCAGTAGAGGAAACATGGAAGCCAATGTAGATAGCTCCAACAGATTCCAGCCAATTGTTCTTAAATGTCCAAAATTTGAAAAAAATCATCCTAATCTGGAAAGGTATTAGAAATATAGAAGGCAATAAGGGAATTGGTACTACATGAATCCACCAGCCCAAGTTTTAATAACCAAAAGTAAGAGGCAGAAAATGAGGTGTCGCCTAAGTAAGAAAATGGATATATGTCAGTATCCTTTTACAAAGTATGAAAACAGTCCCTTGATTTAATTACAAGTATAATCTAGCCATTGCCGGGAAAAAGATTGGCCTTAACTTGGATGACATTTAAGGGATAATAAAATTCATAATGACTCAACACAATTTCAAAGGACTTGATGAAAAATTGCTGTCCACTTCCAGATAAAAACTGATTGACTCAGAGTGCAAGGTGAAGTGTATATGTGTGTCTATGTGTGTGTATATGTGTATATATGTAGGTATGTATATTTGTGTGTGTGTGTGTATATATATGTATATATAGTATGTGTATATATATATATATATACATGTATATGTATATATATATACATATATACATATATACATATATATTTCTTATTCTCTTTTTCTTGTTTATTTTTTTTGGAAGGGTGCACATGGCTAATGCAGAAATACATATTACATGATTTCATATTTTATAGTGGCTTTCATATTTCTTGCCTTTTCAAGGGGTGAGGAAGGGGGAAAGAAAAGGAGAAAATTTCAGAAACTGAAAACAAAATTAAATAATAAATTTTTTTATTAATTTGTTAATTTTTAGTTTTCAACATTCACTTCCACAAGATTTTGAGTTCTAAATTTTCTCCCCATATCATCCCTCTCCCCAACCCGAAAGCATGCATTCTGAAGACCTTTCCCCTAATCTGCCTTCCCTTCTATTTCACCCCTCTTCTCTTATCCCCTTTTCCTTCTATTTTCCTGTAGGGCAGGGTAGATTTCCATATCCCATTGCCTGTAACTTATTTCCCAGTTGCATGTGAAACAATTTTTAACATTCGTTTTTTAAAAACTTTGAGTTCCAAATTTTCACCCTTCCTCCCTCCCCATCCAAATAATAATTTTTAAAAGCCAATAAAATTATCCATAAATTTATCATTTCAGAGAGTTTGAGGCACAGGTGAGACTTATACAGTAGTTAATGAATGGTAACCTAGATGAAAAACCATCACAGCACCATGCTGTAACCAAAGGAGTGAAGCATAGCATGAGTGAAGCATATAACACTTTCTCTGGACTATTCCTCAAAACTTATATTCCTACTTATAGAGTCCACAAAGGTAGGTGGTAACCTTTAGTTTTAGGTGTAATCCAGTGAATGGAAATTCCTACTACTCTAACTCACAAACCCTATTCCCACCAGTATGCTGTTGTTCAGTCATCTCAGTTTTCTCTAACTCTTTGTGACCCCAGTTGGGGTTTTATTAGTAAAGATATTGAAGTGGTTTGCCATCTTTTTCTCCAGTTCATTTTACAGATGAGGCAAACAATGTTAAGTGACTTGCCGAGGGTCACACAGTTAGTAAGTGTCTGAGGCCTGATTTGAACTCATGAACTTGCTATTTCATAGCAAGACCATCAGCACCCTTTAATATACGCAGTGGCATGAATAGCCTTACTACATCTATTCCCAACATGTATGCTTCATTACCACTGTATTTTTAAGTTAATGCCCACTTTCTCCATTGGTACTATGTGCCTATGTAAGAAAATGTGCCCCAAGTTTTGTTGCAGTAAAAGGATATGTTATATAGCTACTGTTTTTACTATGAACTGCTTTAGGATAATCTTGATCATTGGCTACTAAGGGAAAATCACCACCGAGGTTTTGTGATTTCTAGATTTAAGAACCACAGACTATACCCTTATAAAATATGTTAATAATTGCTCCCCTGGGGACCTAACCTGAAAACCTATGAGTGCTGAATCAGGGAGATAAACCAGAGAGAGTACTGCAGAAACAACAAAGGAAGAAAATTATCACTCAAGTTCACAACTTTGGAGTTTTACCCAGGTCCTCATATTCCCTTATGTTGTATATCCAATTAATTGGAAAAGTAAAGTAAGCCATGCCTCAATGAAAACTTGGAGTCAAAGTACAATTTATGTACTTTATTAAAGTATATGAGTAAAACAAACATCGAAAATTTCTTAGGACTTTTGGTCCATGTGCTCCATTATACTCCAGCAAAACTTAAGAACAGCATTATTACTAGCATTATTAATTAACAGCATTAATTATTAATTATTAATAGTACTTTCCTAAATACTTCATTGACTATAAGATAAGAATAATGATCATATATCATAGCATCATAGATTTAGAATTAGAAGACATCGTAGAGATCATTAAGTGCAATCTCCTAGTTTAGGGATGGAAAAACTAAGGTACATAGATGTTAAGTGACTTACCCAAACTCACACAGTGACTAAAAATCTTTTGAAGAGGGATTTGAACCCAAATCTTCATGACTCTAAAGCCAATAGTCTGTCAGTGTATAGACTACATCCTCCTCTACTTACTCCCTTTTCTCTGAGTTTCTCTTTACAGCCATGAGAAATTTTGGCATATAGAAGATTTCTCATTCCCATAGTGTGGATATACTTACAATCACTTACAAACTTAACAAACCTACATGTAGCTAGGATTAAGTCAGGTTGGAGAAATCACTGTTATAGAGTCTTCCTGTGTTTAGATGTTCCAGTATAGATCATTCATACTCCCTAGCCTTCTTGCCTCACTCCACAATTCTGACCTAGGCCACTGGTCTGGGTGATTTTAATGAGGACCTTCCCACCTTCCTGGTTCTACTTTACCTTGGGCAAGCCTGACAAGGATAACTATGCCAGAGTTCTGACAGGGTACCATAGGGAGCCTGTCAATTCTTATCAGTTCTACCTTCCAGCATTTTTTTTTACATTTATTCCTTTCTCATAGATCTATCATCCTATTTCAGGTCAGCTTCACCTCTCACCTGGATTATTAAAATAAAATTGTCTCTCCACCTCAAGTCTGTTCTCTCTCTAATAGAGAGGTGCTAAAGTAATATTCCTAAAGTATAGCTCTGACCATATCATTTCTATGCTCATTAAGCTATAGTTGCTCTCTATTGCATTTAGGAACAAATACAAAAACCAGAGCCAAGAAAACATTGTAAACATTGTAAACATTGATTGTAACAATATAAATGGAAACACCAACCACAAAATTGCAGAGGTTGCATATATTTTCAGACTTTTTCAATTTATGGATTTTTTTTCTTCTTTTTCTTTTTTTTTTCTTTTAAAAATATTATTTAAGGGGCAGCTAGTTGGCACAGTGGATAGAGCACTGGCCCTGAAGTCAGGAGGACCTGAATTCAAATATGGCCTCAGATCAAACACTTGACATTTACTAGCTGTGTGACCCTGGGCAAGTCACTTAACCTCAAATGCCTAAAAATATATATATATTATTTATTACCTTTGAATCCCCTCTGGGAGGGGAAGAGCAGAGATATTGGATGATGATTAAATTGCGGTGATGTTTAAAAATCACATCAATGAAACCTTATTAAAATGAATCAAATACAAATCATTCTGTTTGGCATTTAAAACCTTTCATGACCTTTATTCAATATCCATATGGGGGGCAGCTAGATGGCACAGTTGATAGAGCACCAGCTCTGGATTCAGGAGGAACTGAGTTCAAATCCAGCCTCAGACATATAACACTTACTAGCTGTGTGACCCTAGGCAAGTCACTTAACCCCATCGACTAGCTCAAAAAAGAAAATATCCATTTCTAAGTTGTTTACACATTAATCTCCCTCAACCACAATCTATAAAGAAACTGTCTTACATGCTGTCCTTCATGAAAAACATCACATATTCCAATTCTGTGACTATACACACAGAGAATGTCGCCCAAGACTGCAATTTACTTTACTTCTTTTTTCTTTTTTCTTTCTTTTTCTTTTTCTTTTTTAGGATGCAAGGGTCTTGGGCATGTTTGAAAGCACCAGGGAAGGCCACAGTAGATATGAATATACAGAAGATAAAAGAAAGGGAGTGAGTGATCAGGAGTTCAGAATACAGTCTTGATTGTGAGAAGCAGAAAGTCCCAGAAAAAAAAATGTAGCATTCCTTAGAGAGGAAAGAAGGAGGGAAGGAAGAAGGAAGGAAAGAAGGAAAGAAGGAAGGAAGGAAGGAAGGAAGGAAGGAAGGAAGGAAGGAAGGAAGGAAGGAAGGAAGGAAGGAAGGAAGGAAGGAAGGGGAGAAAAGGAGGGAGGGAAGTAAGGAAAAAGGAAGAAGAAAAAAAATTAAAAGCTCAAGCTCCACAATAGCCTTGCTCTTTGTTCAGCACAATCAAGAAGCTCCTCCAGACCAATTCCAACATGTGCTATAGTTTTTAAGGTGATTTGCTACTGTGTTAATTCTCTTGTGATCCAATGTATTCTGGCAAGATCTACTACTCAGATATCAGTTAGATTAACACCCTTTACCATAAGGTCTTTTAAGATATTAGCATGTTTGGAAAAACAGCATTTTATCTTTTTTTTCATGTACCCGACTTTCATAGCCATGTTTTCTTAGCAACTACCATAGCAAACTGCAACATATTCATTTGGCAGGGGGTGAGTAGGAGGATCTTTTCTGTAGGGAATATGCAAGTTGCTTTAAGATTAATACTGCATGTTCTTTGTCGTTATATGTGATTTCATTCGAATAAAGCACTGCCAGTGAGAGAACTCCTTCTAGCAATGAAAACCATATATATTGTCTCAGAAAATATATATTGTGGCATCGAATCTTAGAAAATTGCAAAGAGAAGCTAAGTGATTTACCCAAAGTCTTAAAGCCTGTATGTGTAAGAGGTGAGATTTAAACCCAGGTCTTCTCGTCTCTGAGGCCAGTATTTTACCCACTACCATATACTGGCCTCTTTTTATTGATTTAATTGTGCATATGTCCATTCTGATGGAATCATGAATCTTTGGAAGTGCCGAAGAAGAACAGAGGCCACCGTGTGCCCTTTCACACTATGTGAAATAAAAAGCTTAGCTAAGAATCAGTTTCTATACCATGGAGGCTACATAATCATCAGAGAGATTATTATAAATAGCATGTACAAATAACCATGATGTATAATAATGAATGATAAATGCAGGAACAGCTTTTCCATCGCTAAGTCAATGTATGGGGGTGGGGATAAAGTGATGTCACAGAATATTTCCTGGAGGAAGGGGTATTTCGTTGGGCTTTAAAGAATAAGTGCAAATTCAGTAAGTGATAAGTGACATACGAAATACATAGATAAATCTATGTATCTAAACATACTTGTTACCTCCCCCATTCAATGTTAATTGATTGCCAGTAGGGCTTCTTCGTTTTGTTTTGTTTTGTTCTTGTGTCTCCAATGTCTATTATAATGCAAGGTATAGAGAAAGTGCTTAATAAATATATCGTTTGAGTGAAGTGGGAAGAAAATCATTCTGTATGTAGTGGATAGTGTGAGCAAAGAGGAAGACAAAGGTATATATATCTAAATATGTATATGTGTGTGTGTGTGTGTGTGTGTGTGTGTGTATACACACATACAGAATATCCCCAAAAATCTTGGTCTTGTTTGAAGTTTCAATAGCTTAAAACTGCATTGGTGCTTTTTGAACACCCTGTAGATACCACATGCCTATATATATGTATATATACAGCCTGTGATGTACTCTGTGCATGTACACATGTTACACATATATACACATGCATATATATGTTTACACACACAAATGTGCATTGTGTATATTTGTATATATATGAAAGGTACCTATTGAGATAAAAAGACAATATATTTAAGTGGACAGAGCAATGCAGTTGGAATCAGAAAAAAAAAAGAATTAAAATCTTGCCTCAGACACTTACCTGATGTGGAAATATGATAATCAATTATCCTTTCTAAGCAACAGGAAGCGCTCTAAGACTCACATACTAAGTTACAGACATGTTGGAATTTGCATTAAGGGGAAAAGTTTCCATGCCAATGAAATCACAAGTACTTGATTTATGTATATACCTATAAGGAATGGTGAATAATTCAATGTGCCTTGAATATAAAGAATGTTGTAGGGAATTGAGTAAGATAAGGGTGAAACAAAGGGTAGAAACTTTCTTGCTACATTGCCCCTAGGCAAATAAAAGGAGAAATGATCAAGCCTAAGAAAACATACAACCTTCCCCAACAAAGATACTTGGTTTGAGTTGAACAATTAATTCCCTGACATCCCTGCACTTTAGATCCCTTATTTACTGCTGATTTCCTCTGGTATTGACTCTCTGATCAACAAATAATTCACTTACCTTTTTTAGTCCCTTAGGTCTCACTGCTCCACAGACACTTTGGTAATGGGCCAAGCTTGATTATCTGAATTATTTCTACTATGCTCTCGACTTGAACATTACCTTCTCTGAATTAGGGTGATGATTACCCTCTCAAAACTAACCTACTCCCCTCACCTTCACCCTACTGGCTAGGAATGGTTTTCATTGGACACTTATAGATAAGGCTATCATTCCAACTATGACTTTGGCATAAAAGGCCAAGGATAGATTTTACCTCTTTAGCTCTGAAAAACTCACTCTGAACCGAGCCCACCAACAGAAAAACACTGAGTCTGGGGTCAGAGGACCTGTGTTTAAATATAGGTTCTACATATGTGTA
This sequence comes from Phascolarctos cinereus, assembly GCF_003287225.1. Lineage (NCBI taxonomy): Eukaryota > Metazoa > Chordata > Mammalia > Diprotodontia > Phascolarctidae > Phascolarctos > Phascolarctos cinereus. The sequence continues at coordinate 345,622,760 of NW_027555847.1, read as the reverse complement.
ATCATGGGGAAGAGGCTTCATCCTTCAGGGGGTCAATTTCTACATTTATTATGAGTAAGTTGATCTAGATGATTTCCCACATACCTTCCAGCTCCAAATCCTGTGTAGTCCAGTGAGTTTTTATGACTTATTCATTGAGCTAGCACCATTCCATTTGAAACAGTGGATGTCCATGGATCAGCATCACCCTTGCTAAGCTGTCTGAAGCATCCGTTGTCAGTTTTAGTCAGTCATTTAATGAACAAATTGTTATGAAGCACTTAATAATTCATGAGGCATTATGCTAGAAGTGTTGGAAGCAAACATTCTCCAAGTATTAATGGTAATCATTAATGTTAGCAAGGCACTGACTGCAATCAAGAAGAGTGTCCATGGGTGTGCTGGAACTAGCTCTAGATTTGAGAAAGACAAATATTAAATGGTCTGTGTATTTAAATATCAGGAACCTAGGATCACTACAAATCAGGGCTTCATTAATTGTTTTGTTAATTTATAGAATTAATAGTGTTAATAATGCAGATTAAACTTGTTAAACATTTAGCCCAGTTGTTAAACATTTAACAGCACACACCTGGGTATGACCCAAAGAAGAGCACTGGCTTCAAATTTCAGGAAACCTATTTTAGTCCCACCAGATGGCAGGTCCCACAGTCATGGAAAAATAATCAAATGAGATAATCTATGAAAAGTACTTTATGAAACATAAGTTGCTAACATAAATATCAATTATTATCATTATTATATCATTATTAGGCAGTTGGTAACATAGTGGATCAAACAGCAGGCCTGAGTTCAAATCTAGCCTCAGACACTTACTAGCTGGGCAATCCTGGAGAAGTCATTTAGACTCAGTTTCCTTAAATATAAAATGAGGCAAATCATAACACTCCAATATGGTTGTCGTGAAGATTGAGATAATATTTATTAGAAAAAAAAACAGTGCCTAGGACATAGTAGGTGATGAAAATTGCTTATTCCCTTCATTAGTTTTTCATCATTAATCATCATCATCATCATCATCATCATCAATATTATTATTGCAGTTTAGTCAGGAACTCAACTGACTCATCAGAATTACCTATGTCTTTGGTATATAGGTTTAGCAGGGAATGGGGACAGTACTAAATGTGTGTATACATGTATACATGTATGTATGTTTGTGTGTGTATACATACATATACATACATACATACACATATATGTATTTGAAAGAACATATGTATGCATGAATATGTGTATTTTACGTATGTTTATGTATAGTTATTTAAGATACACTTAGTAATTGCTTACCTACATATAGAGAATAGTTGATATAAGACAAAGGGAAGCAATGGAAAAAAATGTACATGAAACAGTAACTAAATTGAATAAATAGATCAACTTCTGCTTTTTGGAGCACAATAAGCAAAATTCACATCCTCCTCTGCAGTTACATAGAGCTCTATTTCATTTTCACAGAGCAATTCCAAGTGCCAAGCACCATTAAGTAAATGGAAGTTATATATACTGGTTGTCATAAGAGATGTATGCTAGGAAACACGGGAATTTGGCCAACAGGGAATTCCTTTTCAGAGTCATAATAATATTTGCAAAGAGTTTACTTAATAATACTATTGCATGAGTGAGTAGATATATCCATGCATATAGGGCAAAATCACAAAAAAAAAAAGGTTATAACCTCTGACAATCATCCATAAGGGCTAATATAATTTAGTCACTTTTTCAGTTTATAAATTTTCCTGATAGTAAGTTAGCTGTTTCTGGAAGTCTGACAATATAGAAAGTAAGGATGGAGTCATGATGGTATAGCGAGAGGAAACATTTTGTTTAGCTCTCCTAGCATTACTCCTTCCCAATGACCTAGAAATTGCACCAGACCAAATTTGAATTTGTAAAACCAAGAAAAATTCAGTGGGTTATTTTTCTAATCCAGGCTGCAGTGTCAGTGAGCATTCAAACATTCAGATATGGAAAGACGGCCGACATAGAGAGCCATGGCAGCATTGGGGTAGAGAGAGATACCAGAGGATTCACTGGACTAGTGCTGGGTCCAGGAATGGGTATGATGTTTCACCGCTGTGACCCACTACCCAGTTAGATATCATGGATCTAGGACAGAGAGGACTAGTCATGAGCAAGTGTGGGTCCAATTGTGCAATGAGAAAGGAAAAGGTTTTGGAAATGTAGTTGTGTGACTCTGAGACCAGGAGCAGAAATGAAACAGCAGGAACTTAGATTTAGCCTTTAGCTGAAAAGTAGAATAAACAGGGCAAGGGTGCCAGACCAAAAGTGAGCCTGTAGTTTAATTTTCTTGAACCTGTACAACCTTCCAGCAGGCTGTGACAGAGTTCAGTAGCAGTCTGCTAAAATTCTCAACTGTACTCAAGTGAAAAGACCCAGACATGCCAGGACCCTGAATGATACAGGCCAAAAAAGCAGTGAATAGAACTGTCCCTGGACCATACTACTTTGGGAACACTGAAAACTTACAGGCCTCCAGGTTTTTCTGTGAAAGCAACAGAGGGACATAAAAAGACAGAAGCTAAGGATAATCTGCCTCTTTAGATGTACTCAAAACCCAGAATAACTTAAAGTCCAAGGTCAAGAAGAAGGCTAGAAGTATAAGCAAACAAAAAAAGAACCTGACTATAAAAATCTGCTTTACCTTAACAAAATCTGACAGAGAAGTTCAAGGTGCAAACACAGAAGAGAGTGACTTAAAACACGTACAAACAAAGCCTCAAAGATGCAGATTGGATATAAACCCAACAAGCATTTTTAGAAGAGTTAAAGAGGCTCAGATTCTTAAAATCTAGCCAGTAGCTTACTAATGTTCAGATTCCTTAAGAGTCTGCCCAATATGATGGATGTTCTAATAAACCTTGTCTTTGGCTGAAGAAGGCTTGGGTCAAATTCATTCGGGCAGGACCTGTATATTGTGATTTTGGGATCCCAGCATCCCTAAACCCCTAAAACTCAACACCACAACAATTCCAAAGGACTCATGATGAACGATGTTACCCACCCTCAGATAGAGATCTGATGGACTTAGGGTACAAATTGAAGCACATTTTTTCTCTTCTTTTTTTTCTTCCTTTTTTTTTTTGTTCTGGAACATGGCTAAGGTTGAAATTTATTTTGCATGACTTTATATTTGTAATGAATTTTGTATTTCTTGCCTTCTTAATGGGTGGGGGAAGGAGAGAAAGGAGGAAGAGAATTTAGAACTGAAAATAAAATTAAATTAAATTTTTAAAAAGCTAGGAATAAGATCTTACAGCTAAAAAAGGCACAGAAAATGAAATAACATTAACAAAAAAAACATAAGCTGAAGATGAAAGCATATTACTTAACTACTTAAGTGAGAGAAAAAAGAGGTTAAAAATCAGATAACTAGATAAAAGGAAGAAAGAAAAAGGAATAAGTTAAACTAAACTTTAAAACTATGGAAAGGGGTAATAGTAGGAAGGAGGTAGCTTTTGGGAGAAGAGAAAAAAGATTGTGGTAATAGAGTTGCCTTAAAGTAGATTAAGCTAAAATAACCAAAAATACTAAGTACTGTCTTTACAAAGCAAGAGAGAGGAACTCCTAATTCAGAAAAAAATTAGAAATAATGGAAGAAAACATAACCCTAACTCGTAGTTTTAAATATGAATGGATTAAATGATCTAATAAAATGTAAAGGAGTGACAAACTGGATAAGAAAACAAAACATTATAGAAGAGTTAAAGAAAGAGTTTCAAATATAGCAAAAAAAAAACCACTTTCAAGCAAATCATACCTATGGAAAAAAGATATGTAAAGAGAATTAACATTATGAAAGATCAGCTACAAAACTTTATTGAAGAAAATAACTCCTTGAAAATTGGAATTGCCCAAATTGAAGCTAATGACTCCATGAGACATCAAGAATAAAACCAAGTCAAAAGCCTAAAAACTAGAAGAAAATATAAAATATCTCATTAGAAAATCAACTGACCTAGAAAAACAGATAGAGATAATTTAAAAATCATTAGACTACCTGAAAACCATGAACAACAACAACAACAAAAGCCTAGACATCAAATATAAATAAATCATTAAAGAAAACTGCCCAGATATTCTAGAACCAGAGAGCAAAGAACAAATTGAGAGGCCCACATGTCAACAAATAAGTGAAAACTACCAGAAGTATTTTAGCCAAAATCTAGAACTCTCAGATGAAGTAAAAAAATCCACAAGTAGTCAGAAATAATTCCAGTACTGATGAGCCACAGTCAAGATCACACAAGTTTAGCAGACATAACTTAAAAGAAATGTAGAGCTTGAAATATGATATTTCAGAAATCATTCAATAAAGATTTATTCAACCCCTATGTTGCGCCATGCACTTCACTAAAGCACTAAGAAAAGAAAAAGAGACAAAAGTGAAACCCTGCCTTCAAAAAGTTAATGGGAGAGATAAAAAGCAAACGTATTTGTATAAACAAGCTATATACAGAAAAAAAGCAGGAAAACAATTAAAAAGAGAAGGTGCTAGAATTAATAGGGTTAGAGACTCAAAGTGTCCAAAACAAATCTCATCTTTGCCCCTAAACCAGTCCCCTCCCCCCCCACTAGAGGCCAACTCTTAATTTTTTGCAAATAAAATATAAATACTCTAGAAATCTACATTTCTCCCAGTCCCTCAGGCTCACAATGTAGTCATCCTGTATTTCATCCTATATTTCTTAATATCTCTCACCCCCATATCTAATTTGTTGCCAAGGCCTATAGATTTCACCTTTGCAACATCTCTTGACAATGTCACCATATTTCCTCTGGCACTATCACCACTCTAATCCAAGCCCTCATCTACTCATGCACGAATCATTGCAATAGCCTGTTCTTAGTTCTATCTGCCTCAAGTCTCTCTCCACACCAATCCAGTCTCCATTCAACCATTAAAGTACAATTCTCATCATGTCACACACCCCTACAGCTCAATAAATACCAGTCACTTTTTACTGCTTGTACTTGAAAATAGAAAGTTCTTTGTATGGCATTCAAATACCTTCATAACCTAGCCCCTTCCTAGCTTTCTAGTCTTCTTAAGCCTTACTCTCCCCTGACACATACTCTTTGATCCAGTTTCCTAGCCTTAATCACTGAATGGGTGTTAACTCAGACAAACTGAGTTATATACAACAGATCTTTAGAGAATAATGAATTGTAACAAGAAGACTTTTTTTTCCCTCAGCTCTCCATGGCACCTTTAAAAAGATGACGTATTATGAAAACAAACAAAGAAACAAACACAAAAATGCAGAAGACTAGAAATGTTAAATATATCCCTTTCTGGATGTGGTGCTATACACACACACACACACACACACACACACACACACACACACACTAAGAAGCATAGGAAATAGTGAAGCTTTCTTTAAAATAATAATGCCTATCTAAAATTGAGGGCTAACATCATCTGTAGAGACAAGTTAGAAACATTTCCCATAAAATCAGGAGTGAAATAAGCCTGTTCTTATTTATTGTTACTATCTAATATCGGACTAGCAAATTTCAGAGTTCTGATGATGTTGAAGCATGATCCACTTCATGGCAGGGAAGTGATGAACTCATCGTGGGAAATGATACATAGATTTTTGGACATGATAAGTAGTGGTATTTGTTTTGTGTGCTTTTTTCTCTTTTTATTTCATAAGGTGGTGGTAGGAAGGAAAGAAAAATATTCTTTAATTTAAAAATAAAAGATAATCATCATGTTTAATTAAAAGGGCTTTGCTTGTCAAATACTACTAAATTTATTATAATATTTAGGACATGGAATCTTGACATAAAAATAAGCATGTGGATTTCTGTACCAGGTTGGATTATATGGTCTCTTTGTACCCCTTCAACTCAGAAAAAAAATGGGATTCTATTCTGGTTAATTGAATTTTCCACTTTAGGGTAGGTTAATTAATTCAATGGCATTTTTTTATTTGTACCACTGCTAAATTTCTTTTTCTTAATGTTCATATATTTTCCTATATTCCAACATGAAAATATTATCTTATCAGTTTTTACTTATATATTTTATGAAGAAGACAAAATATATTTAATTTAAAAATAGATTTTGGTTTAAGTTTAACTTTGTTCTTACTATTAACAAAACAGTTAAATATGTAGATGACATGACTGCTAATAGTTATGGGATGATATTAAGGTTACCACTTTCTAAGTTACCCAATAGAGGAAAGCATCAGAGTAATCCATCAGTGAGGCCTATAAATTCATAACATAAATTCAGACAAATTGTCAGAAAATCAACAAAATGAGAAACATATTGCTACTGAACTAGCTTCTGCATCCTGTTTTTCATGATTGAAGAGATTAGGCATATAAATAATAAAATTCCCTTGTGTTCTGTTCACACTTGGCATAAGTCTTAGTGCTATGGCTGGGTTGGCATTTCTAATAGCAGGTGTGCATCAATACTTTCCCAGTCCCCAAATATTCACTGTCTAATATGCAAATGAGCCCTTTGGAGGAAGACTGCTATTGATGAATATAAGTAATTGCTGGTCTACCACAAAGTCTTTAATTTATCACTGTTAAGCTTCCATCTAATAAAGAAGCTGAGTTATTTTCCTAAAAAGTCATTACAAGGATAAACAAGTGGAAATTTCGATTTCAGAGTGATAATTAAGTACATCCTTGCAACATTGCCCTATAGGAGCAATGGAAATAAAGGAAATAAAGAATAACTTTCAATATTACTCTCATTTCAAATCTGTTGATTGATGTCTTTGCTTTTATTGAGATCTTGTATTACCTTTCCCCATCAACATGATCACTGTGATGTATTTGCCTGGCCAAAAGTTTCAAGAACCTGCTACCTATTTTCCTGGCTCTACTCAGGTGGTTACAGTGGAAACTAGCATGTGACATTTTCTTATGTTTTCCAGAATCTGGGCAATGCAATGATTTTGTGTTCTGCATGAGGTTGATAATAGTACTTTGATAAATTATTTGCTAATAACAGGAGCTTGTCTGAGGACTTGATCTATATTATCAACTTAGCATTTTCTCATATATAAAGTTATCACAACAAACCAGAGTTTGTTGTTTAAATATGTGGTTTAAATATGTGGTTCTTGTAAATGACAGGATCAGAAGTTTAGAATTAGAAGGGACCTTTGAGAAAGGCCAAGTAGTCCAACCTTTTCATTTCACAAATAAGGAAACTCAGGCTGGGAGAGGCTGAGTGTTTGGATTACTATTGTATTTTCTATTGTCTAGATTAACAGCAATTTTTAAAATGATAAAAGAACAAAAGAAAAATAAAATTGCCTCTTAACAAATCTTTTGGCCATGCAAATGACATTTCTTCATGAGGAAATAGGAAAAGCAGGAGAAAAGTTACCAAACATCCTGGCAAGCTATCAGCTTGTCATGAGTTCTAGTCGTCTTACAGCTAGTAATTCACTCTGTAACTCTGGACAGATACATTAATCCATGGACTGCTGTTTCCTCACATTTAAAAATGAGGAGTTATAATAAATTATTGCTAAATGAATTAAATTCAATTAAAAAATCATTTATTAAGTAGCTATTATCTACCAGAAACTGTGCTAGGCACTTGGATTACATAAACAGTCCAACACAATCCCTGGCCAAAAAGGAACATGTATTGTAATAGGAAGAAAACACATGGGCATGTAAATGCAAAACATGTACTCAATAATTTCTAAGAGAAGGTATAGCTCTAACATGAAGGGGATTTTTTAATAGCAAAAAAACCCCCCAATTTCAGAAGGCATATTGAATGTGTAAGGAGGAGTGGAATACAAATACCCCAGGAATGTGGCTGATATAGTTATGTGAGAGAGGAAAAATTGATGGTCAGGGAAGGGACCTTCCACCTAGTCAGCTTACCACTCAGAATTACTATGATTCTGAGTGAATCCATAGTGTAATAGTTTGTCACACTCTTTGCAGGAGCAAAAGGAGCAAAGACAATGGTAATTTGATCATCAAATGTAAAAAAATGAAAAAAAAAATGGTGGAGGAAAGCTCATGGTCATTGTTTCAGGGAAGATCTAGTCCCTGGTCTTGCCTGATTGTCAGAACAGAAGTTGCTTGGGAATGGACAAATGAATGGAAGAATGAATGATTAATGTATTTCCTGCTTAACTCATATATTAATAAGATGAAATAAAAATATTAAAAAAAAGTTTTAAAATAAAAATTTTAAAGGTTATGCAAATGATTAGATATATTTCAAAAAATACTTCAATGGGTGAGTCTGTGATCTCCTTGAGGTGGGTACTCCCTTCAATGATATAGCACATAACCCATTCATCATGGCCTACCTTATGTAATGTTTATGTCTATGTCTTCCCATAAATTCACCACAAGTCTACTTTATATGCTTCAAATCTTTGTTTGGATCTCTTGACATTGAATGCATAATAATAGAGCACATGGACTCATTTTAGTTTCTAGTTATACATTTAGTTTCCAGTTATACATTCATTCTTTAGACCGTATTATATCACATCTACAGAATAATTCCTTCTCTATAATGTTCTGTACATTATACATGGCACATCCTGTGCCTTTCCATTGCCCTTTGAATGGTCATCAACTTTGATTTATTGGATATGGGATTTTTTCTATGACCTATAGTCATAAAATGTCAATAGGAGAATGTGGTTAAGAAATTTATGAGCCTTTGTTTCAAGGGGGAAAAAAAACTTGAAGTCATTTTTTAAAAAATGGTTTCTAATCTGTTTTCCTCCTTCTCTTCAGCTCTGGGATGAGCACTTAGTCTATCTCAAATCTCTGCTCAAAATAAACATACTAATAATGAAGCTCTGTTGGTTGTCCATTCAACTGAGTATAGAAATTATTCAAACAAAAGTATTGTTTAACCACCAGGCTTTTTCTGAATGAATTATTGTGTCAAATACTAAGTCATTATGGATTTCATTTAAGATGTTCTACAACATTGTATGCTTCATGAATTCAGGACCATGGTGATTGTAAAAATATGAAATATAAGTATACATGAAAATAAATAAAAATAAACATCAAGTGAGCATTAGAGAAACCAAGTAATACAGGAGTTATGATGTGACATTTATATGGGATATGGACACATAGACACATTTGTCAAGTTGATAAATACTCAGTCCTTAGGTTGATAAGAAGAGAACTCCATTAGAGAATAATTGGATGAGAACAGTGGTAATGAGAATAAGTATTTGTGATGAAGACTACAGCCTTTCCTCCCACTACAAGTGGACTTACTGAAAACTTAAAGGCCATAATGAACCATGAAAAGCATCAGTGGATCTGGTTAGATAGATAGACCATTTATTACGTATTTCCTGTATTCCAGGCACTCCACTAAACTCTAGGAGAATAAATACCAGCAAATAAGACAGGCCTAACCTTAAAGCAACTTACATTCTAATGTAGGAAAACAACATGGGAAGGGGAGTTGGAATACAAAGGCAATGAACCTTTATGCTGTCTAATAATCAATTCTCAATGTCATCTTTATTTCTTTTCACTATCTACTGTAAAATCCAGCGGTTTTAATTTTTGCTTACAACATCACTAATGTGAAAATATGCTTAATAGAAATGTAAATGTATAGCCTGTATCAGATTGTGTGCCATCTTGGGGAGGGTGGCAGGGAGGAAGGGGGAGAAAAATTTTAAACTCAAAAGCATATAAATCAAAATAATTAATAAAATATTTTTTTAAATCCAGTAACAATCCTCATTCCTTCTTCTTAATATTGGAATCATCTCTTTTCCATAATACACTCAGCTTCTATGGAAATCAGTCATCAGATGAAGACAAAATGACAAAGCAATATGGCAATGGCCTCTGAGTAAGTCACTCTCAGAATATACAGAAAGAAATTTCATCTAGAAATCTTAAGGACAATTTAATTCATCATATGAGGGTGTATTTATTTGAGTTTCAAGATCTATAACCCTTTCATTATACTTTACAGAATAAGATCAATGTCAATAAAATCATTCCATATATTTCCCCTTTCTTTTCAAAAGTGAAATAGACAGACAAGCTAACTAAATCCTAGAACTGATAATTAATCTCTCATTACACAGAGGGATCTGTTAGATTTATTTATGTCACCAAATTGCAAAATGTGTGTGATCTTTCTACTATAATTTTACTAAGTTGTCCCCTGGAATGTTCCATTGACTATATATTTCCCTCTGGAATTCATCACGTATGAGTTGTCCCTATACAAAAGATACCTTGTTTTATATCAGTGATAAAATTTCTAGCACATTGCAAAAGACAAATTGAAATATTTCTTTTCTTTTTTTATAGGATCAAAGACTAAATGCCTATCTAATGACTTATTTTTATTAAATAAATAGAGAGTAAGGATATTCCATTTTCTTCTTCTGGTTAAAAATTGTAGCATGCAACATAAATGCCTTATGTATGTGATTAAAATATTTTTGAAGAGTCAAATAAGTGCTTAATTATGATGAAAATAGTAAAAAGAAAGAAAAAGAAAGAAAGAAAGAAGAAAGAAAGAAAGAAAGAAAGAAAGAACAAAAAAGGAAGAATGGAAGGAAGAAAACAATCTTAATGATTTTCCAGAAAAGAAAATGAAATTTTATTTGTCTTCAATAAATGTTTTAAAATGTCACTGAAATACAGAAATAATTGTATTTTTTCCATAGGTCTGGTTTTCATTATACTCAGATTAAACTAATCTGGTTGTGGATTATGTTCAACATTTCCCAGCTACTGTAATTAGACTCAAAGTCATTGTGTTCTATTTCCACATATGAGTGTATAAAGCTATTCATTCAAAATTTTATAAAACAATGGTCTTCACTCTTCCCACTTTACTCCACAGTCTCTGATAATGAAGTGGCCTTTCTCATACCCAGATCCAACCCTATTTAGGTACCTTTGATCTTGTCCCTTCGTGCCTTCTCCAGAATATTCTACCTTCAATCTTCATCTCACTTTCTTTAATCTTCAACTTTTGCCCATCTACTGGTCCCTTCCTTCCTCTTTTGGGGGAAAATGCCTAAGCCTCTTCCATCTTAAAAAAATATAAACCTAAAAAAATCACTAGGCCTTTTCATCCCATTAAACTGTCATTCTATACTGTTCCTCTATTTCTCAGTCAAACTTTTAAAAATAAAGTGTCTACACTCACTACAACAGCTTACTTTCTTCTCACTGCACCCATTACAATCTGTTTTCCAATCTAGTGATCACTTAATTACTATACCTATTGGTATTACTTCAGTCCTCTTCCTACTTGACCTCTCTGCGTTATTCATCCAACCTCTCTTCTGGGGATTCTGTGACACTACTCTCTCCTGGTATTCAACCTATCTCTTTGACCCCGCCTTCTTAGTTTCCTATTCAAGCTCAGGATTCCCTCACTGATATGTGTGTCTCTGAAGTTTTGTTTCTTAAATTTTATTCTATTTTTTCTCTATCCTCTTTCTTGATGACCTCAGTAGCTTCTATGCATTCAACTATAATTTCTGCACATATGTATATGTATATGCAATATACAATATGTATAGGAGGCAGCAACAAAAAACAAAAAAGTTAAAGGCAAAGGAGAAAATTAAAGATATGACCAGCTGAATGCAGCATTCTGAGAATAGCAAAGAGAAATAAGGTTTTCTTAAACGAACAATACAAAGAAACAGACGAAATCAATAGAATGTGAAAGACAAGAGATCTCTTCAAGAACATTGGAGGTATCAAAGGAATGTTTCATGTAAAAATGGGCAGGATAAAAGACTTGATTTGACAAAAGTAGAAGAAATTAACAAGGAGTGGAAAGAATATACAGAAGACTATACAGGGAATATTTTAACATCACCTTGAACCACAATGGTGTGGCTACAGACCCAAAGCAATTCATTCTGAAGAATGAAGTCAAGTGGGCCTTAGGAAGAATTGCTAATAGTAAGGCTAGTGGAGGTGACAGAATTCCAGCTGAACTGTTTAAATATCTAGTCAGGAAATTTGGAAAATTCAACAAGGGTCACTGGAATAGAAAAGGTCAATTTACATCCCAGTCCGAAAGAAGGACAATGTTAAAAGATGATCAAGTTACCAAACAATTGCACTCATTTCACATACCAGGAAAGTTATGCTCAAGATTTTGCAAGCCAAGCTTCTGCAATATGTGAAACAAGATTTACCAGAAGTACAGGCTGGTTTTTGAAGAAGTACAGACTAAGTTGCTAACATTTGCTAAATTATGGAGAAAAAAAGGGAGAAAAAATTATGGAAAAAAATCTACTCTTGTACTAAAGCCTTTGATGGTGTGGGCCATGACAAATTGTGGCAAGTCCTCAAAGAGATGGGAGGAACAAATCATCTTACTTGTCTCCTGAGGAACTTTTATTCAGGTCAAGAAGCAACAGTTAGAACTGAATATGAAATAAATGGTTGGCTCAAGATTGGAATGAAGCACAAGGCTCTATATTGTGACTTTATTTAGCTTAAATGCAGAGAACATCATGCCAAATGTCTGAATGGATTAATCAAAAACAAGAATTAAGGTTGTCAGGAGAGATATCAATAATCACAGGTATGCATATGATACCACTCTGATAGGAAAAAGTAAAGCAGAATTAGGAGAGTGTAAAAGTTGGCTGGAAGCTTAACATTGAAAAAGAAAAAAAACCCTAAGATTATAGCATCTGGTTCCATTACTTCCTGGCAAATAGAGGGAGAAGAAATGGAAGCAGTGTCAGATTTTATATTCTGGGGTTCAAAGATCACTGCAGATAGGCATTGCAGTCATGAAATTAAAAGACCTTTGCTCCTTGGAAGGGAAGCTATGGCAAATCCAGACAGCATACCAAAAAGCAGAGACATAATCTTGCTGACAAAAGTCCATATAGTTAAGGCTGTGTATTTTTCCCCAGTGGTAATGTATGGCTGTGAGATTTGGACTATATGAAAAGCTGAGCACCACAGAATTGATGCTTTCAAATTGTGGTGCTGGAGAAGACTTTTGACAGTTCCTTGGAAAGCAAAAAGTCAATAAATCAGCACTTGAAGATATTAACTCTAACTACTCCTTGGAAGGTCAAATACTGAAGCTGAAGTTAAATATTCTGGCAATGCAATAAGAAGAGAGGAATAATTGGAAAACACTTTGATGCTAAGAAAGATTGAAGGCAAAAAGAGAAGGAGATGGCAGTGAATGGGATGGATAGATAGTGTCATGGAAACAACAAATATGAGCTTCGAAAGACTTCAGGAGATAGTGGCTTAGCATAAAGGCCTAGCACACCATAGTCCACGTAGTCACAAGGAGTCAGACACAACTGGATGATTGAACAATAATTGATCAATGTGACTCACAGATCAATATATTCAAGGTAACTCTCCCCTGAGCTTCAGTCCCATATCACTAATCGTCTACTGCACATTTCAAAATTGATGTTCCAGAGACATTTCATATAAAACAGAAGCCGTATCTTCCCACCAAAACGTATCCTTCTTTCAAACTTTCCTTTTTCAGTATAAGGCATCACAATTCTTCCAGTTTTTCAAGGTTATAACCTCAGAGTAAACCTTGATGCCTCAGTATCCACTAAAAAATATCTAATCATGCCCAATTTTGCAGAAATATGTATCTATACAACATTCTTTTCATATATCCTCTCCTCTTTACTCAAATAACTACCAGTCTTATTTCAGGCATTTCTCATCTCTCACTTAAATTACTGCAATAGCTTCCTTCCTGGAATTCCATTCTAGAGTCTTTCCAGATTCTTTCCTTCACAAGACTGTCAAAGTGAGTGAAGATATGATGTCTTTCCCCATTTCAATCAATTATTGTGACTTCCCAATGTCTCTCACATAAAATATAAAGTTCTCTGTTTGGCTCTTAAAGCCCTTCACAAATTGGGCCCAAAATATCATTCCAGCTTCATGTATATTATTCCACCTTGAACACTCAGAAATCCAGACAAATTAGCCTCTTTCCTGATCCTTACATATATTGCTCCATTTCCCATCTCCGTGCTTTTGCTCTGTCTCCCATGCCTGGAATACACATTTTCTCATCTTTATCTCCTAGAATTCCTCTTTTTGTTCTCAATCCAGCTCACATATCACCTTCTACATCAAGCCTTTTTAGATATTACCTAATGCAAGTTACCGCACTCCATGCTTTGATTTAATCACAGTACATTTATTTCCTTTACATTTATTTCTTTGTACTTATGTGTATCCTTCCTATTTCCCCATTAAAGTGTAAGTTGCTTGTTACATTCCTCATATTTATATCCCCAGTGACTAGTATATTGCCTGCCCCATAGGAGTGTTTAATAAATGCTTTTTGACTGATGGAAAAGGTACTCTGTGAAAAGCATAACTATTATTTATAAAATATTAGATACGTGGTTATCGATGGCATTCTTGCCATGTATGAAAGATCTTCTTAACCAATGGGGTGTAATAAAATAAAGAGAATAGAAAAGACTGTAGAAAACACAAAATCCAAGTATACAGATAAGAACTTATTCAGCAAGTTGCATCTCTTTAGTCTGGAAAAACTCAACTAAAAAAAAAGCTACTACTTCTGAAATCTAGTCTTGAAATCTTACACAGAAAACAGTTACTGTTTTTTGTTAACATATCATGCAGAGACGTGGAATAACATTAACCAACCAGAAAAATAATAAGACTTGCTCCTCATGAGTCTTTTATAATATGGTATACTAATTTTAGAAGGTAAAGCAAACAAAATAATTGCAAATAGATAATTTTAAATAATAAGAGAGCTTTTCCTCTACTCCCTCACTTTTCCCTTAGCTCTTTAGACCTGATCCAATTCTTTCTTTCATTCCTTGTATAGAATAATTAGGTCAATGACACTAGTAAGAAGTGGAGGAAGCAAGAGTTTAAAAGGAATGGAGAAGGGGGAAAAAGTTAAATACTACCTCTTCATTCTGAACATGCTTTAGGATCAACTTTCCAAATTTTGATTTGATGTCTTTATCAAAAAAGATAATTTACTGCATGTTTCCACACATATAGCTTACTTCACGTATTGGTCAAAGCTGTGAGCAAATCTACACAAGGAATATACTTTTTGAGTTGATGATAATGATTAATTTTTCTTATTATTACTGTACATGAGAATATATTTATTCCTGTCCCAGATATCATTTTTGATGAAAGTCAATCAACACCCCCTATTCTGGGGGTAGAAAACTGCCAGACATTTGTACCTCAAATTAATAAAAAAAAATGTTAGTAGAGTCATCCAAAGTGGTTTTCACAAAAAGAATAGAAACAAAATGATGTTGGTTATTTCAGTTATGCACTGATGTCATTTGCAACTGCCCAATCAGAAAGAATCGCCAGGCAGACTTTCGAAATGGATAGTAAAGCTGGCTCATAGAGCAGAAAACAGAATCCTACTACTCAGCATACTGGTGACCTACTTTGTTGCAGTAATTACACTTGTAAGCGCATTATTCTACTTCCTCCTCTTCCCAAGAAAGCTACACAGTAACTTGTCAGCAAATATGTTAACTGTTGTTAGGTTTATATCTTGATTTTTGCTAAGGCACTGCTGTTACAACCTCAGCGCAGGTCACCTTTTATTTTTTAGTATCCATTCAATAATCTGACAGGCATATAATATCCTTTTTTCAGACATTTGAATTTCAGAATTATGATGCCATGCAGCAGGGGAAAATACATCTTTAAAATTAATATCATAGTTGCTAATTTTTTTTAATTCAGATATGGTAAAAACACAATGAGGCAACTTTTTTTAAGTTTCTTATTTTGGTACTATTTACTTGGATAAATCATATCAAAGTGGGAGGTAAATTACATAATGTATACTACCTAAATGTTTCTTTAATTTTAAATTCAAATTAATTTTGTTTTCATAAGATTCTCAATCTCTAATTCATAATAAAAGCTCATTCTTGAATTTATATCTCATATAACTAAACAAAAAAACCCCCTTCTGCATTTCCATTTGATTTTAAACCAAAACAAGAAGAAAAAAATAACATTTTTCTGTGATGATTCATATGGATACTTCATATACTTTTAAAAGCTGCAAGAGAACTGAAATGTCATATACTGAAACACTCATTTTGTGGTCAAGAAAACTAAGTCTCAGCAACAATATTCACTTTGTGTTCTTGGGCAGGCCATTTAACTGCTCTCTGAGCCTTATAAGTACTATTATCTAAATTGTATGCATATATATGTATAACTCCATATTATATATGTATATATGTATATATGTATATATGCACATATATTTATATATAAGCATAAAGTTTAGGTAATATGTGATATATATTATATATATAAATAGGTACATATATATATGCATATGTCTTTATATAGAAAAAAATAAAAGATCTGAAAATTAAGCAGGTTCCCATCAGTATGTGAATGGCTGTTTAATGTGGTATATGAATGCAATGGAATATTATTACATTAAAGTAAATCATAAAATAAGGATTTTAGTGAATACTTCATAGTATGACCTGATGCCTAGTGAAGAGAGTATAACCAGAATAATTTATATAAGGATGGCATTGTAAAGGAAAATAAAATCTTAAGGATTCTGAATAAAGCAATGAACAACCATATCTCCAGATGACCTACCAATCATATTATCCACATCCAGACAAAGAACTGATAGATTCAAAGTGTGGAAGGAAACATATACTTCTGAAAACATTTGTGAGGCAATTCTCTGAAAGATTAGGAGTCAGACTAAAATTCAGAAATCATCAGACTTTGAGTAAAGTCTAAACTTGGGAAAATAATTAGTTTACTTTTAAAAAGCTTTATATTTTAAATATGTTATTTAATAAGTACTCAACAAAAAGAAAAAGAGAGCATTTGGTTTTATGCTCAATTGTATGCTAACAGCATAATTGTGAGAAAAGTTATTCCAACTGATAAAAAGAAGCATTTGAAATTTGTCAAATAAAATGTTGGAGTGAGAATTATTTTATAATTAAATATTTCATGAGAGGAAGCATGGTAGAATAGATAGAGAGCTGACTTTGAAATCTGAGAGACAGGACCTGGATTTTCCCTGGTACAGCAAACTCTGCAATGGGAAACTTGAGTTTTCCTAACAATGGAATAAGCAATGTGGAGACCAGATGACACTCATATGAAATATTTCTTTGAGTATGATATAGCTGAATGAGAAAGAAAATTGTGTATTAAAGTATGGCTTGGAAAAATAAAGTTTGGCTTGGAAACATCATTAAAGCATGTTATTTTAGAGATAACAAAGACAAATGTGCCCAGATTTACATTGTATCTTGCATCAAGTTTATGATTTTTTAGAGTTCAGTGCTCCACACAGAATAGATCCTCAATAAAAAGTTGTTTTGGTATTGAAGGGAACTTTAAGCAATTTCAGAAAGAGTTCATGCATAGATGATATACTGATGATGAGAAAAAGAATGTGATTTGAGCTGGGCTCAACTAAATTGTGACAACTCATGAGAAACTTTCAAAAATAAGTGCCATTTGGACTTTTTCTTGGAACCATACATTAAAAATTCTATTTGGTTTTATCATTTTAATTTTTTCACAGCATGTGAAAAGCTGCGACTCAGAATGCTTTGCCCACATTCTTAGTGGCAAACACATAAGAAGAGACGACTATAAACAGTAGCTGATGGATTATACACACACACACACACACACACACACACACACACACACACACACTCAAAAATCAAGTCTGGTTAAGTCCCTATACATGCTTCCAAATTAATTGGGTCTGATATTGTTACTGATAATTATATTAAAAGATTCTCTTAAACTAAACTATTAAAGGGGAATAAAATAAAATTTAAAATAATTAATTTAGATGACAGAAATTTTTAAATATTTATTTCTACCATTTAAGTAAATTAGTTTCTATTATTATTATCATCATCATTTTATTAATTTTAAGGAATTAGAGAGAGGAAGGAGAGAAAGAGAATAGATGGAGGAAAGAGAGGAGAAGAAAGGGGAAAAGAGAATAGAGGAAGGAAAGAAGAGAGAAAGGAAAGAGAAGAAAACAGGAAAAGAAATGACAAAGAGGGGAAAAAGCATTTCTATTTTATGTTTTTAAAAATGCTTGGTATTGTGTTGAAGGCCTGCAGTTCCTAGTTAGGCTGATAGATTCATGATTTCTGAGATGCAGTAGGATTGGTCCTGTGAGTAGTCACTGCTCTCTGAGCCTGGGTGAGGTTGTTCAGTCATTCAGTTGGGTCCACCTCTTCATGATCCCATGGACCATGGCACTTAAGGCCCTTCTGTCCTCTACTATCTCCTGAAATCTCTCCAAACTCATCTTTGTTGCTTATATGACACTAACCATTTCATCCTCTGCTGTCCCCTTTCTCCTTTTGCTTTTAATCTTTCCCAATATCAGGGATTTTCTAGTAAGTCCTATCTTCTCAATATGTGGCCAAAGTTATTTAAGCTTCAGCTTGAGTATTTCTCCTTCCAATGAATAGTCTAAATTAATTTCTCTAAGTATTGACTGATTTGATTACTTTGTTGTCCAAGGGATCCTCAATAGTCTTCTCCAGCAACACAATTCAAAATACTGGGTAAGGTAGGGAGACCCAATTTCTAACAATATAAATAACTAGATATAGAAATGATGGGTAGATGGTAGATAGAGAGCAAGACAGACAGACAGATAGACAGTTGATATATCCAATGGCCATTTCTTTGTAACCACTTTTTTGACCTCAATTTCATTATGCCATGTACTCTTGACTTTCCTTTTCAACATTACTGCATCCTCCTTGGACATTTCAGTGTGTATCAGCTAACAGTGCCTTCAGATTTGCATCTATTTATATATACACATGTTGCTTCCCTTAATCAAAAAAATGTTCCTTGAAGGCAGGAGACTTTAAAAAAATTAATCCTCATCACTTAACACACATATAACACAAAAGTTTAAATAAATGATTGTTTTTGATAGATTAAATGAATGAATGGTTTGGCTTCTCTGATACTGTTTTGTTATATAGAAATGCCATTTATCTTTCAAATATTAGGTCAAATGTCTTCTCTACTTTCACCAATCTCTTTAAATAAGTGATCTCTCCTTCTGCGCTAACCTAACATTTTATGCCTCTTCTATTATGCTTTTGTAATATAACTTGTATCATAGCTTTTTGTACAAATTTTATCTTTTTCGTAACATGGGACAGTACAGAAGGAAAAGAATGACATTTTGCTCTTCATTTCTATGTCACTTAACATGGAACCTTGTACATAGTAGTTGCTCAGTAAATATTTGTTGAGTGAACAAGTTAGATGTAAGTATACGGATATCAGGTGCCTCTTGATGAAACTGAAGTAAACATATGAACACATTGCAATATGGAAAATGGCACATGTAAAACAATTATTAGTTTAAAAAAATAAAGGAAATTTTCTGCAGGTAAATCTGAAGAGAGAGGTAGGTTATAAATAAGTGTTATTGAATCATGAGTTTGTAAAATATCAAATGACTTGTCCTTTCATAAAATGGCAAATGTGTTATCCTTTTTTTTTAGGATAAAGCATTAAACATATCCTTAATAATGATGACTATAGAAAAAAATGACAGTGTTCTAAGTGTTGTTTTATTCAATACCCTGATTATCAAGTAGAATTACAACATCAATTTTCTCAAGTTATAACTTCTTGAGTTATAACTGCATGAGGGGAATTTTTTTTTCAAAATTTATTTGGACTCTATAAAATGCATGATATTAATATGGTATCTCTATTAGAAATATAACCTAGCATGTATGTAATTGTCATCTTTCTTGATGTCACCTATGTAGTAGACCAAAACATCCCCTTCCCTACAAAAAAAGCTGAATTGTATATTTTTGAGAGATAACGCTTGGTATTGATGCTAGTGTTGTCCATGGATCAACTTGCCTGCTTAAAATCACCTTACCTAATAAACTAATAAAATGCGAGTAAAAATATTAAGAAAAAAGTTATGGTGCCAATCATGCAGTTTAATCCCGAAGATTATTTAAACAAATAATTAACAGTAAAAAAAATGGGAGGTGGACAACAGAAATGCCATTGACATAAATTATAATAATTTTATACAGATTAACCAATCTAAGTAAATTAGTGTAACAAGTTGAACTAAATAACCTAGAAAATGCCCTTAATCAGCAAACTCTGACTTACTTGCCAATTGGAGAGAAATATCAAGGATAAGGTAGGTTAGAACATAAATTCATTTATGAAAACTACCAAATTTGAATAGTACTAACATTGAATTATTGTATATACTTTTGCTCATGGTGTGGTTGCCTTTTATATTAAATGGTCAGCAGCTAAATTAGAGGCTATTTTTTGCCTCCTTAGAATCTTTAGTATTGTCTTTATTTTCCTTCTTTTTTTCTCCCAGATAAGTAAAAATGACAAGTATGTAATCAAGTGGACATTGGTAATATTGCTTGAAAAGCAAATAGAACAAATTTTCTCTTAAATAGTTCTTAATAAATTTAATTATAGAAGATGACAGAGAAAAGTCAGACACTCACCTGAGCTCTCCCAAATTCCCATCCAAAGAGCTTTAAATAATTATTCCAAACATATTCTAGAGTGGCAGGACTGACAAAAGGAGGGAGTGAAAAAATTGCTAGCCCAAGACAACTTAGAAGGTTGGCAAGAAAGTTCTACCACACTGGGGTGGGAGTGGAATGCAGACCAGCACAAAGCATACTAGCACAGGGAACACCACAGAAAAGTAGCAGCAGGCCCTGGGAGCAACTAAATAGCACCAGCAGTGTCTGCTTCCAAAGCTTTCAGCCTATAGATAATGAAGAGGTTAGAAAACTGGTGAGAAGGAGATTAAAGGGCTGCCTTTGCTACCCTTGAGTGCAGGACTCTATTGCAATGTTCATATTTGGTCACAATCATAGAGTGAGAAAAAGTACTAGAATATTAGAGCTTGTAGCTGCAGAGAAGCAGGAACCCTGCTTACAGTTCCAGGGCAGAGAAGAGTGCTTATGGTCATTCATAGACCAGAGCACAGGCCAGGAAAGTAATAAACACACCTTTCCTTAGATCATAGCACTTTGAAAGAACTGAAAGATTACAGACCACCAAAAATTACTCTGAAAACAGCTACCCAAAAAATCCTGAAGTTTGAGACAGTTCCACCTGCACCCTTGGACCAGAGTCCATCTTTAATACATAATTATATTATATTATATATATATATATATGTGTATAGAGATAGATAGATAGATAGATAGATAGATAGATAGATAGATAGATAGATAGATGGTATTATATATATTGTATTATATATTGTATATAATAATATCTAGCTAAAAGTCAAGAAATAGGTTGGAAAATGAGAGAACAACAAAAAAGGAAGCTAACCATAGAAAGTGAATATGGTGAAAAGGAATATCAAAACACAAACTCAGAAGAAGATAACAAAAGCAAAACTGCTATATCCAAAGACTCAAAGAAAAATGTGAATTGATCTTAGGTAATAATAATAATAATAATAATAATAATAATAATAATAATAATAATAATAATTCTTGAAAGAGCTTAACATGGATTTTAAAAATAAAATTATAGAGGCAGAAAAAAATGGAGAAAGAAATGACAGTGATTGAAGAAAATCACGAAGAAGAGTCAACAACTTGGTAAAGAAGGCACAAAAAATTACAAAAGAAAAATAACACCTTAAAAATAGAATAGGTCAAATGGTAAATGAGGCACAAAATCCAATAAATGGAAGAAAGCCTTAAAAAGCAGAATTTGCTAAATGGAATATATATATGCATATATAAGAACTCCTTAGAAAATAGAATTGGACAAATGGAAAGGGAGGTACAAAAGCTCATTGAAGAAAATAATTATCTAAAACTAGAATTGGGTAGGTGGAAGCTAGTGACTTCATGATATATGAAGAAGCAACAAAACAAAATCAAAAGAATGAAAAAAAATAGATGTAAGTGTGAACTATCTCATTGGAAAAAACAACTGAGCTATAAAATAGAACCAGGTGAGACAATTTAAGAATTATTGGACTTCCTGAAAGCCATGATCAACAAAAGATCTTGCACATCATCTTTCAATAAATTATCAAAGAAAATTGTCCTGATATTCTTGAACCAGAAGAGTTAAAAAGAAATTAAAATAATCCACCAATCACCTCCTGAAAGAAATCCCAAAGTGAAAAGTCCCAGAAATATTATAGCAAACTCCAGAGTTTCCAGGTTAAGGGGGGGGGGATGTTGCAAGCAGCCAGAAAGAAACAATTAAAATATTGTAGAGCCACAGTCAGAATAACATAGGATTTAGCAATTTCTACATTAAGGAATCATCAGACTTGGAATATGATATTCCAGAGGTCAAAGAGCTTGGATTATAAACAAGACTCACTTACCCAGAAAAAACTGAGTATGTATACTCTGTCAGGGGGCAAATGGGCATTCAATGAAATACTTCCAAGAATTCCTGATGAAAAGACCAGAGCTGAACAGAAATTTTTCAAATACAAGACTTAGGAGAAGCATAATAAGGTAAATGGGGGTGGGAAATCATAAAGGATTCAATAAAGATGAACTCTTTCGTTTCCTATATGGGAGGATGATACCTGAAACTCCTAAAAACTTTTTTTTATTAGTATTAGCATAGTTAGATGGACTATACATAGATGGAGGGCATGGGCATGTGTTGAATATGATGGGATATCTAAAAAACTAAAATTAAGGGATAAGAATGAGGAATGCACAAGGAGAAGGGAAAAGGGAGAGATAGAATGTGGTAAATTATCTCGCATAAAAAGACACAAAATAGCTTTTACAGTGGAGTGGAAAATGGGGCAAGACAGCAGGAATGCTTGAATCTTACTCTCATTAGAATTGGCCCAAAGAAGGAATAATATACCCACTTAGTTGGGTATTGAAATCTCTGTTACCTGTGGGAAAATAAGAGTTTATTGGGAAAAGAGAATGGAAAAGTTAATAGAAGAGAGGGTGACTTAGGGAAAGTGTTAGAAGCAAAACATTTATGAGGATAGAGAACCAGAAAGAAGAGAAAGAGTAGGAAAAACAAGAGGAAAATAGGATGGATGGAAATGCACAATACTCATAATTGTGGGGAAAAGAAACATTACAGCAAGTTTCTCTGATAAAGCCTTCATTTCTCAAATATATTAAACAACTGAGTCAATGTTATAAAAATAAGAGCCATTTTCCAATTGATAAATTGTCATATGATATGAAAAGGCAGCTTTCAGACAGTTATCAAAGCTCTCTATAGTTGTATGACAAAGTGCTCTAAAGCACTATTGATTAGAGAAATTAAAATTGAAATACTTCTAAAGTACCAACCCACATCTATCAGATTAGCTAATATGACAGAAAAGGAAATTACAAATGTTGGAAGGGATGTGGGAAAATTGAGACACTAATTTCACTGTTGGTGGAGTTGTGAACTGATTCAACCATTCTTGAAAGCTATTTGGAACCATGGCAAAAGGGCTATAAAACCATACATACCCTTTGGCCAAGCAATACCTCTAGTCAGTCTGCATCCCAAAGAATTTTTTGAAAGCAAAATGGCTTATATATACAAAAACATTTAGAGCAGCTCTTTTTGTGGTAGCAAAGACTTAGAACCTGAAGGGATGCCCATCAGTTTGGGGATGGCTGAACAAGCTGTAGTACATGATTGTGTTGGAACACTTTTGGGCTATAAGAAATGATGAACAGGATGCTCTCAGAAAAACCTGGAAAGACCTAGTAAACTGACGCAAAGTGAAGTAAGTGAAACCAGGAGATGGAAGTAAAGAAGAGATCCTGAAAAAAGTACTTTATGAAAATTTGAAAAGAGATAGATCATCTAGAGTTTGGGAACTCAGAATATGATAGGGAAGGCTTCATAAAAGAACCATCATCTGAACATGCTCTTAATGGAAGAGAAGAATTTCAGCAGACAAGAAGCCTACATTAATACATGGAGGTAGTAGGGAGAAAATGAGATCAGAAAACTTATTAGTTCTATGTGGCTAAAAAAAATTGAATACCTGAAGGGCAATAATGTGAAAACAGGCTAGAAAGGTAGATTGGATATAGCTTCTGAAGAGCCATAAATTCCAGTCTAATGAGTATGTATTTATTCAATAAACTATGGGGACATTCTGTTTTGTTTTGTTTTGTTTTTTAACATGTGCACTTTTATGTGATTTAGTTTTAAGTCAGTGTACAGGTAAAACTTTTCTTCTCCCGCTCATACTGGCACCAGTCACATGTAATTCCCAGGGAGATTTGTAAAAAGTCTTCATTCACACCTGTTTTGGAGTTAGGGACAGAGACAAAAAAGGAGAGAGCCATTTTTGGTTCTAATATTTTTTGAAGGAGGATATACTGAGGAAGAAGATTCAGAAAATAAGTAGAATTACATAATTTACATGTAAGAAATACTACTGCTTCTTCTAACCCTCTTGTCTGGATTTATGTAAGCAGCTCCTTTGTATAGAACAGTGCAGCCTTTATTGACACAAGAAACTCCCTGTAACAATGTACCGTACTCTATTTGGAATGATCTTTTTTTTTTTTTTAATGTACAAAGTCCTGAAGATGCACTATAGGACTTTGGGGTTGTGTGACTCTCCCTTACACATTTAGACTGCTCATTATCTTCACTATTTTCATTTTAAAATTATAAAGCATCAAAATAATAAAAATAAAGCCATGTCAATATTATATCTTTTGCGGGCATGATTATCATGTCACATCCTTTGCCAAAACACACACATACACACACACACACCCCAGGTCATTTAGAAGCATTTGTACAAAACAATGGAGGTATTAAACTCATCATTTGGTTTGCCGATCCACATCTACTTGAAAGAGACCAAGGAAGCGAGGATAGAGCCTCCAATCCAGAGTATAGGCAGTTCTCACTTCAGGTAAATGTGCATTATACAAATTCAACTTTATTTAAAGGATTCTGAAAGACATGGGAAGATTTAACAGAAGCATGTATAAAGAGAGTTTGGAAAATAGTGTATTCCCATTTAATTCCAAGTTTTCATGGATTTAAGAAAGATGAAACATTCAAAGAAGTCATTGAAAAGACTGTAAAATTAAGGGGCAGCTAGGTGGCACAGTGGATAGAGCTCCAGCCTTGGAGTGAGGAGGACCTGAGTTCAAATCCAACCTCAGACACTTTATACTTACTAGCTTTGTGATCCTGAAGTGAAGATATTTAACAGATGGGCTGTTAGTTCACAGACAGCCTGATCCAGCCTCACCAAAAAAAAAAAATGAATAAATAAAATTTTAAAAGACTGTAAAATTAGTGCAAGAATTGGAGGTAGAAATGGATAAGAATGATGTGGAAGACTTGATTGGGTCTCATGGAGAAGAACTATTGAATGATAATCTGATTGAGCTGCTAGCTGCAAAGATTGCTGAAAAAGAAAGAGAAGCTTCAGAACCTCAGTTCAAACCGGAAACATTCACAACAAAGCAGTTTGGAAACATTTTATCATTTGAGTTATTTTTTCTTATATTGAAAAGATGGAACCACATACTTTAGGACTTTTACAAATCTAGAGAGTAGTTGAGGATAATATTACCTGCTATCATCAGATATACAAGGAAACAAAGAGAGAGTTACTGTCCAAATATCCCTTGATAGTTTCATAAAAATGTTGCAGAGCCAACCACCAGCGATAAATGCTAGATATAATGGCTGAGGAAAGAGCAACATACTGCACATTTATGTTAACTTTACTGTACAGGGTATACTTTATCATTAATTTTAGCTTAACTTTCATAATTCTGTTTATTATTGTGGATATAGTATTTAATGTCTGCATTTTAGTACAGTTTATGATTTATGCAGAGGTATTATTTTGCATATGCCTTTGTTATATAAGTTAAGTGAAGTGGTTAGATAGAGGTAAATTTGCATTACATAAAAACCACCTTACTTAGAGGTCTGCAGACTGGTTGTTATCCAAAATGAGAACTGTTTGTACTTTGTGTTATGGCAATAATGTGGATTTGTGTCTGTGTTTGTGTGTGTGTGTGTGTGTGTGTGTGTGTGTGTGTGTGTGTGTGTGCTGGGAGCTAGGGCTATCATCTCCTACATCCTGTAAGATATGCATGGGTATGTGATCGTAGTATCACCAGACAATATAGTATTGCCATACAGATTCTTACACATGTCAACATCACACTTTATGATTGAAGCAAAGGCTCATGGATACAATAACATTCCATATCTAAGAAAGGTGGTTAGAAGAGGCCTTATAGGTGCCTGAACTTTAAGCCAATGGGGATGACCTGAAGATCAAAGAGTTCATAGCTCATTTCAATATAAGAAGTAGATGCAACAGTGGCCATCTCTTCTCATAAGTCTAGGGCAACATAACACAGCTTTTTGACATCACACACAATTTTCCTCTCATTGGTAGCAGTGAAGCTGGAGCCTCTCAGTGAAGATATTTAACAGATGGGCTGTTAGTTCACAGACAGCCTGATCCAGGCAGAGAATGGTACATGGAAATATATAACCTTCATAGATGGGCAAGATGTGGGTCACACCATCATTGAAATGATAACAATATCACAGTGATCACAACATTATAATACCAGTGGTATGACCAGAGGCATACAGCGAGAGCACAGCCTCTGTTGGGAGTGTGCATGACTGAGTAAGAAGAAGTTTAAAAAATAAAGGGGAAAAAAGCATCTCAGTAAAACCCAGAAACTAACTCATCAGCTTAATTTTGTCAGTAGATTCCACCCTTACTCCCCACTTCCATACTGGTTTAAAAAAAAAAAAGTTGAGGAGGAAAGTACAATTTCTCAGCTCTTCTCCAGGGCCAATCTATTTGGTCATTATAATTATATGACATTTAGTTTTCTTCATTTCTTCCTTCCTTTATTCCTTCATTTTTATTTACTTGTTGAAATAATTATGTATACTGTTTTCCTGGTCTTCATTACTTTACAAGGTCCTATTTATTTTACAAGGACTTTACAATCTGTGTTAGTATTCCTGTGCTTCACTGAATTGTTCATATCATTTCTTATCACACTCTAAGATTCTACTATATTTATGTGACATAATTTGTTTAACCATTTCTTTAACTGATGGCTTACTCTTTAATTTGAAGAGGTTGTAATGTATGGTAGTATTTGTGTGGCTCCTAATTAACCAATGAACAAGAATTTATTCAGCATTTACTATTTGTTGGGCACTGTAC
Organism: Phascolarctos cinereus; assembly: GCF_003287225.1. NCBI lineage: Eukaryota > Metazoa > Chordata > Mammalia > Diprotodontia > Phascolarctidae > Phascolarctos > Phascolarctos cinereus. The sequence goes on along the minus strand of NW_027555847.1, from coordinate 345,595,471 downwards.
TGAGTTCTGGGGATACAAAGAATAAACAAAAAAGTCCCTGCCCTCAAAGAGCTTATATTCTAATGAAGGGGAAAAATGTACAAAAGTAGGTGCACACATACTACATAGAGAGTAAATACAAGATAATTTTAAAGGCAAAACTATTAGAAGCAGAGTTACTGGAAAGGCCTCAAATGGAAGGCAGCAGATTGAGCTTGGTTTTGAAAGAAGCCAGTGATTCTATTAGGCATAGGTGAGGCCCAGAATTATAAACATGTGTGTCAGCTAGTGTAAGGAAATAGAGATGAGAGATGGGGTGACATGTGTAAAGAACAGCAAGTGTGCCAATATGATAGAAGCATATAATGAATAAAAAAAGTTAAGTGTAAGAAGATTAGAAAGGTAGAGAGGGACCAAGCTACAAAGAACTTAAAATGTCTAGGTTTATATTTGACTTCAGAAGTAATAAGGAGACACTCGATCAGACATAGGCTGTAGAAAATGTTTTTGTCAGCTGGGTAGAGGCTGGCTTGGAGGAGAGAACAACTCGAGACAGGAAGACCAATTTAAAAGCCAACAGAGCTCAAGTGAGAAGGTTTAAAAGAATGTGATGACTGTGTGAGTGAAGAGAAGAGACTTGTAGAAAAGATTTTGTGGTAAGTTAAACAACATGACTTAGCAACCAGTTAGAAGTATATGGTCAGAGTGAGGAATTAGGAAATGATACCAAGGCATCTGCATGACTGGAGGGATGTTGGTGTCCTTGACAATAACAAAGAAATTTGGAAAAAGAATGGGTTTTGGGGAAAGAGAATGAGTTCTGTTTCAGACATACTGAGGTTGAGATGCCTACAATATCCAATTCAAGAAGTCCACAGTGAGAGAAAGGAGGGCAGACTAGGGGAAGGGATATTCAGAATGCATGCCATCTTGGGGTGGGGGGAGGGGTGAGATGAAAATTTGAAACTCAAAATCCTGTGGAAGGAAATATTGAAAACTAAAAATAAATAAATTTAAAAAAAATGAAAAATAAGTACACAAGGCAGTTGGTGATGGAGGATTGCAGTTGAGAGGAAACACTAGGGCTGCATATATAGATTGGAGAGCACAGAGATGATAATTAAACCCATGGGATATCATGAGATCACCAAGTGAGGTATTAATCAATCAAACACCCAAATGACAATCAAGAAGCATTTTTTTCAGCACATTATTATGTTCCAGGCATTTAGTTAGGCATTGAAAATAGAGACAAAAATGAGTCAGTGATTAAGGAGCTTGTCTTCTCTAAGAGGAGATGAAATACCTAGGTGGTCCAAGCAGCTATTTCAAACAATGGATAGAGTTCTGAATTCATACTCAGAAAGACATGATTTTGATTTTTTCCTCAGATCCTTACTGGCTCTGTGACCTTGGGCAAATTACTTAACCTCTTTCAGCCTCAGTTTCTTCACCTGTAAAATGGGAATACTGATATCACTTATAATAAGGAATCAAATGATATAAATTTATGTAACACTTTTGCAAATCTTTAAGTGTCATTTAAGTATGATTTATATCTACATAGACTCAGAGGCACAATGCACAAAATCAAGTCAATTAAATATAAGGTAAAAGACTCTGAGGGTGTAATTCAGCTCATATCAACAATAGATATTTATTAAGAATCTACTGCATGAAAGTCATTTTTCTAAACATTGGGCATACAAAGAAAAAAAAATGAATCTGTACCTGTTGTATCAAGGAGCTTAAATTATAGTAGAAGGTACAACATGAACACAAATAAATATGTACAAAATAGCCTTAACAACTGAAGATGGTTGTAGTCAGAAATAACTCAGGGAAGGTATGGTCCCTCAAGCTGAGCTGAGAAGACGGATAGTAATTTTGAAAAGAAGAGCTGTGAAGGGACTGTATTCCAGCATAAGAGCTGCTTATGGTAATGCAAATGGTAAGGACATAGAATGTTAAATTTATCAAAAAAGTATTAATCCATTGGCTGTAACATACAATTAATAAGGACAACAAAATGGAATAAGTATGGAAAGAGAGGTTAAAGCCAGATTGTGTTGTTGTTGCTGTTCAGTTGTTTTTCTCTGTCATGTCCAACTCTTCGTGACCCCATTTGGGATTTTCTTGGCAAAGATACTGGAGTGGTTTGCCATTTCCTTCTCCAGTTCATTAGCAGAGGATCTTAAATGTCAGACAAAGGGGTGAGTGAGTGTGTGTGTGTGTGTTTTCCCTGCAGGAAATATGGAATTTCTAAAGTTGTTGTTGTCGTTATTGTTTTGGGAGGCAGGCAAGTGATATGGTCAGAACTATGCCCTAGGAAAATTATTTTTGGAAAACACATGGAAGATAGATTGGAGAAGGGAGAGAAGAGAAACAAGGAGGCCAGTTAGGAAGTACAGAACATCAGAATTGGAAGGAATCAATAAAACTATCTAATCCTACTTGAACGAGGAATCCTTCTACAACCAAAAAACTATGTGTTGTAAGGCCTGGTATGAAAAGGCAGAGCAAGATGGAAAACCTTTACCTTTTGTGACAACACATTCCACCTGTATACTGTCCTGATTACCAGAAAGTTGTTATTTATATTAAACCTAAATGTATCTCTTTGCAAATTCCCCTCCTCTGTCTCTAGTTCTGAATTCAAAAGTCAAATGACCCAAACCTAATCCCTCTTCCACAAGGCAGCCCTTGCAGATATTTAAAATGGTCCTACTAAGTTTTCTCCCATCCACATTAATATCCTCACTTCTTTCAATTAAGTAGACATTGGCATAATTTTTAAGCCCTTTATAATCCTGACTGCCTGCCCCCAAAGGATCAGGGAATCATGTATTGAAAGCTAAAAGGAAATGTAGAGATCCAACCTCCTAATTCTATAAAAGACCCTGAGGACCAGAGAGATTATATGACTTGGACAAAATGTCCCAGGTAGTTAAGCACCAGAATTTGTAATTAAATGAAATCAAATCCTCTAACTTCACACCTCTTGCTCCTTCTACTGTATGCCACTGACTTTCTCACCAAGTTTGATATAGGAGAGAAGTTTTACCAGAATGTATGATCCAAACTGAATAAAAAGCTAACCAGTGGCTAGTTTTAGAAGCACCTTAGCATTTTCAATACTTTCTGAAAACCTACAACTAAAGCAACTTTGCTAGAGTCATGTGGGATATGAAATGTGTCCCTACATATGTGGGGAAGGTTGGTTAGGAGAACAAGAGAGAAGTCCTTGAACAGTAAACTAAAGTATTAGAATTCTATTGTGTAGGTTATGAGGATTCATGGAAAGTATGCACAAGCAATCACACCCCTAGTTAACCTTTTCTTTAGTGTTTCAAATAAAGTAAACTGTTGAAAATTTGATTAAGGCTGGGATAAAAAATTAATGACAAATAGTTTTGACTGAAAAACGAAAATTGAATGTTAGCTGGTAAGAAGGAATTTGAGTAAAGGATTTTGACTACTAGTGAGAGTGTTGAGAAAAGGAAACCTGGGGAGCTGAAAAATCATTATAAATTAATATTGAGCATCCATAGGTCTCATAGCTAAGGAGGTTATATACACAATATAGAACAACCTCCCAACTGAGACAGAATTAATCACTCACTAACTAAAAATATGGTATGAGCCAGTTAGGTCCAGGCTAAAATAAAAGAACTGAGAAACACTGTTTTATGCATAAAAGAAAGTAAAATGCTTTGAAACCAGGAGTTAGAAATAAGTTCTTTCATCATTTTCTTTTCTTTTGTTTTTCTTTTTCTTTCTTTCAATATGCCTCACATTCAGTTCAGGTGATAGATTTAGAACTGGAACAACCTTAGAGATCATTGGGCCCAACTCTTGTTTTATAGATAAGCAAACTGAGACTTTAAGAAGTCAAGTCATTTGTCCTAGGTCATAGAAATAATAAGTTTTGGGACTAGGCCAGGCCTTCTGACTCTAAATACAGTGCTATTTCCACTTCACCCGGCTTATTATTATAAATTATATTGATGATACCACATATTTCTATTACTTTAATATGTCTTTAGTCTTTTGTTTCCTCAATAAGATGGAGATTTTTAAGGCTTATCAGTTACTGTGTTAAAGAAAACATGAGTTATGACATAACCACTTACTCCACACTGTATGACATTTCATAGCTATCTGACTTTCAGCAACAGACTTAACCTCTCTTGGCCTCAGTTTCCCCAACTGTAAAAGAGAGATAATTGCTGTAGCAATTACCTCCCAGAATTACTGTAAGGATTGAAAAGACAAAGTATGCAAAGCAATTTCTAACCCTACAAAGGAACTATATAAATATCATATAAGTGATAATTATGGCTTTAAGTTTTCCCATTTCAAACTTTGATTATATTTTGGCAATGTGGAAAAATAACCACTGACATACACCAAACTGTATTTTATGATTGATCTTACTTTTAGTTCTTATTAAGCTTCTTGAAAAAACTGTATTCTAAGCTCCCTAATTCCTCATCTTCTCCTTATTTTCCTTGATCTTCAGTCTGACAAGACGTTCCAAAAGCTTGTTGTGTGTATATGCGTGTGTCGATGACGGAGGTGGTAGCAGGGGAGGGATGGAGAAGTGTAGAGTATAGATCAGACTAAATATAACACCTCTCAGGAGACTTTACTGATATGTGTAATGGCTCATTCTCCAGTGACTAATTGTCTGAAATGAGAGATCAATGTGCTTACTGCTGTTAGTGAAAGTAATTTTTTCTTAGTTCAAACATTAGAGTTACAGCTTTTAGAAGAAAGAATGAAGAAGGCTAAAATATAAGACAATTCAGATGGGTTGGTTCATGTCTGGCTGTTTAACATACCCACACATTCACATACACTCCTCTTTGGTTCTGCTTATTTATATTCTTTGAAATTCTGTTTTTCTTCCCAACAGCTATATCCAGATTTTTTTTTTCTTCTGGAGCTTAGTAATTTGTAACCATTTCCCTCATTTTTCTTTAATTCAAATTCAACAGCTGATGATACACCTTTTTTTTGTTAGCATAAATGTCCTTAGATCATGTAATTAGTATGAACAGCTACAGAATTATTATCCTGTTTACATAAGTACTATTTATCTACCACTCCAGCAGCATTAAAAACTTTGTGTTTCTGTGGAAATTAGTCACTCTTTTAAAGACAAAAGAATACCCTTAGCTATATATTTACCTTGAATTCAATCTGTAAAGTAGTTGGCAACTTGGTATTTAGACCTTGGCATTTACTCAGATAAAACCAGCAGTAACAAGTTTTCTATTTTTTCTCCTTAAATACAATTGAATGAGATAGAAAAATATTTTTTACTCTTGTAATTCTAGTTGTTGTTATTGTCATTTAAGGAGCAATTTTTTTTATTAATTAGCATCTAAGGTGTTATGTTGGTTGCATGATTAATAGCTCATTAACAACGTCAACATTAGTTTTAAATCTCCATGTTTTTGTTACCTTTGCTCTGTTCAATTGCTCCAAACTTCTTCTATATATTCTATGTGTTCTTTATGACCACCTTGTAAGTATAAACCATTAAATTATATAAGATATTGGGTGAAATAATTAACATAAAATTCTAACACTTTTTTTTAAAGACTCCCTGTTCTTTGGATGTTCTGCCAATTGAATACATGGTCTGATATTTGTATGTAAAATATAACATAGAGTAAAAATGGTTTTATATCTGACTGAAATTCTATATTGTTTCAATGTTATAAAATAATCAGTATGATTATGAACATTTAGTGGCATCATTACTGGTAAGTATTTATTTTCATGAAATTAGTGGGTTAGAAATGTCTTTAAGGCTTTCAGCTCAGTCTCTCTTTTTCTACAGTTAAACTCTTCTTTACTATGATCCAATAAGTAAGAATTTTGCAGTAATAGAATGCCTTAGGTTATTTTTTCTAGTGGGAGGCTTTAACACTCTACCATGTCAGGTCCCAATTATACTTTTCTGTCCTCCTTGGCTATAGTTCAAATATCTAATCACTTATTTATTTGTCTTTTGTATAACCACATCAAAAATTTTGTCTTATATCATTAACCCCTCAGGCAAGGATTCTGTCCTTTTAAATTAGTCTATAATATATTCAGTAGAAAACAGCAGTCAATGAAGCACTAAATAACACTTTGTCAGCAAAGACAATCATGGTGGAGACTGTACGTATACTATTAGTATATTCATTTCCAGAGACTGGAGAGGAATGAAATCAGGGGTACTATGAGAGCTTTTCTTAAAATGGAGTTTCAGAAGGGAGCTGACCAATCAGAGCGAGGGAACAGTGGGTCAGAGTAAACTTCCAGTAAAAAGAGGTTGCAGGAATAGAGAAAATCTCCAAGGTGAGAAGAGGAAGAGATATCAAATGGACAAGTGCACTGGGACACAAGAAATGTTCAAACCCAGAGGAAAAGGTATTCAGCATATTGGGTGCATTTTCTATTGAGGATTGATTGAAATACATGGACAGGAACTGCAAAGAAGGAGAAGACATGAATGAATTATGATCTAAACTGGTAGAGGGAATGCCCAATGAACTCATAATGAAAATTGTCTGCATTGGTATATAGTAACAGCTCCCTTTAGCATCTGGGTTTAGCCACACTTAACAGAAGGTTAAAAACATTAAATATCATTTAAAATCAACTAGTTAGAACTATTGGCCTGAGAATTAGAGCAATAGCAGTAACTAAAAAAAGTATAAGTTTCTAATGTGGATATTACAAAATACTCTCTTGTGCATTATCTTATTTGTTTCTCACAACAGCTCTGTAAAGTAGGTTAAAGTAGTTCCCATTTTACAGATGAGGAAACCAATATTTAAAAAAGTTATGAAATTTGTCCAGCAGTGTAGATTGGTAGGAAAAAGTGTGGATGTGGAGTGAGGACAAACAAGGGTTTGACTGCATTTCTAAGTATCAATGTCTTCTATAAAATGAGATCATAATACCTATGTAATCTAAGATTATAGTGAGGATCACTTGCATATATATATATATATATATATATATATATACATATATATATACATATATATATGATTATATACATTATATGTGTGTGTGTGTGTGTGTGTGTGTGTGTGTGTGTGTGTGTATGGAGAGAGAAAGACAGAGAGAGAGAGAGAGAACATTTTGTTATTCATAAACTGGCACATAAATGCCAGCTTTTATTAATAGTGAATGACACAGCTAGTCTTCTGATATCATCAAGCTTATCTTTCCTGGTTCTGATTCTGATTCTTCAGCTCATGGTTTCCACTAGCCAGTCAGTTCACATTTATCTGAAGCATGGGATCAAATATTGGATATATATTTTACTGAACAGTTTCCATTCTATTTACAAGGACCTCACACACTGGATGTTTGATGGCTACTGATCATTATTCAATCAGTATAATCAGAGAAAGACTGACCAAAAACAAAGTAGAATGTGACTGCTCTATCTAGCTCAATATTTATTTTCCAGTTCCTTTCAATTTAAATAAAGGAGTGTTTGAGGTAAACATATGTGGCTTTTTTCAGTAAAATATTTTGAAGTTAACAGATCAATTTTACTTAAATTATAAGACTAAAAGGGATTGAAAACAGACATTCTAGCTATCCCTCTGTATGTGGACATGGCTGAATTTGTATTATTCCAGAAAAAAGAAAAATATCCATGTCTTCAAACACTTTAGAAAAGAAGATTCCATAAACTCTGCTTTCAGTCACATGGAATGGGGAAACAGAACATTTAAATTTGAAATAGTTACTGATAATCTAAGGTAGTTCTCAGAAGGATCCTTTATAATCAATTATTATTCCTATTGATTCCTGCTTTATCAGTTTCAGATGGTATTAAAAATTGTGCATTTATAATTCACTATTAAGATAATTTTGGTCTAATGTTTACATTATTGCCTTTGTTAAATTATCTTATAACAAATCTTTCCCCCAACAAGTCAGCAAACAAACGTAGCCATGGAGTTGGTATAGATGGTGTTCTTACATTATGAAGATGCAAAAATATTTTATTCTTCCCTTGATTGAATTCAATTATCAAACATTTATAGAAAAATTTACTGTATGCAAGGTATTGAAGCACTTGGTACGCAAAGATTAAAATGAATCATTGCCTGACCTTGAGCTAAAAATGTCGTACAAAATGTGATTTATATGTTCAACTGTAGGAAAATCCCATGCTCAGAAAATGATATAAGCAGTCAACTTTCCTTTCCATATTTTATAAGATATAAATATGGAATAAATATATTTAGACATTTTAAAGTTTTTCAAAAATAAAATGCCAGCACTTTGTCTTTAACTTGTGAAATTGAGTCTCAAAACAAGTTTACTTAAAATAAAATTGTCTAATGTGCTATTTTCAGAAGACTATATATATATATATATATATATATATATATATATATATATATATATAGTCTGTTAAATTGTTCAGTTTAGTTATTCTAAGCTAGTAAGCACATAATGAAGGTTTTTGAGAGGAAGAGATGCATTAACCTTATACAATATCAAAGCCATTTAGGCAAGTCCCATTTGCATTATTCAATTTTCTATAAAATGACATGTATGTGAGGAAAATAAATTTTTTAAAATCATTCAAAGAAAAAAAGTATTTTATTTTGATGCTAATGGAAGGAGACTTTGAAACAAAGCAGGCATACTTTTTAGGTTAAAAAACAAAGAAATCAATTTGTTTATGTGGGTCCAGAAACTAAAACATACATTAACATTTGTGCTATGTATGTGAAACTTCTGAATTCCATATATAATGTTTTGCCCATGTTATAAATATTATGAAACTCCTTGGTAATTTAAATTTTTTAAAAATACTTTTTTTCCAATTTAAAAAATCCTATATTTGAGATTTGCTACCTTTAAGCTATTGGATGATTTTTAATTAAAATACATATTTCTTATGAATTAATATTCTCCAGGTATATTCATATCTGAAAATAGGAAAAATCACATATTTGTCTCCCAAGAACATTGATGTGAAGAAGAAATTTAGATGACGTGATGTCAGATTCAGGGTCCATATCTACCAAATGAGAATGTATTCTAAGAATATGCATGCAGGAGAAATTATATTATTCTCAGTAAAAACCATCCATTTTTTTTCAAAGCATTCAAATAAACATTTTTTGAAATATAAATAAAAATACACAGTACTTACAACCATCTTATTTAGGGACACCCAGCAATCTGATGGGAAGTCCTGTAGTAATGGTACTAAGAACTGAAGACAGCCATCCCAATGACAAAGGAGAAGCATCATTCCAATGAGGTTAAATATTCTCACCACCGCACTTGCTAGATCATATGTCATATGGAAAATCTGTTGATCAAAGTTTAAAATCAATTCAAATCGCCAATCATTTTGTGTAAGAACACTACCAAGTACTGCTGATAGAGAATTTTTCTAAATATAACTTTTTACTGATTTAATGCAAAAATTGTAAGCTCATCTACAAGTATTTTATGTAGATTCATTATTTGTCTCCACATTCAAGATAACATTGAATTCTCAACAAGGTAAAGGACATTGAATAAGTAAGTGGAATGTAGAGATAAATAAATATAACTATATATATTTACATAACCATATATATGTATATATCAGTTATTTCCTAGAAATTTTTTAAAGGCTAACAAAAATGAACAAAACTAACACAACTGACCATAACTTGTTTCTGTTTCTACTCACTTTACTGGGTATATACAAATGTGTATTGGAAAAGCCCAAAGATAGAAAACTAGCAGGAAAAGTAGTGCAAAAGGTATATAACAGATAATCGTCTCTCAATAGAATAACAACTTGTATAATATATAGTGCTAAGATTTTCAAAGCCCTTAAAATATGCTATTTCATTCAATCTTTAGAACAACAATAGGGAGCTCAGTGCTACTGTGATGTCCATTATATGATGTTATGCCTATTTCACAGTTGAGGTAACTGAGACAGATTAAAGTGACTTGCCCAAGGTCACACACTTGGTGAATATCTGAGGCAGAATTTAAACTCAGGTTTTCCCAACTCCAACTTCTGCCCTCTATTCATTGTGCTACCTAGTGACTGCATAACAATTGACAGGTCTATTGAAATTGTCATCATATGAGTTGTTGATTGATTTTTAAATAATGATCAGGATAATTGTTAAAGCTTAGACATAAATTAACCAAGTAACATTTGGGGCAACTGGGTGTTACACTGGATAGAGCACTGGGCTTGGATTCAGGAAGATTTATCTTCAAGAGTTCAAATCCAGCCTCAGATACTTACCAGCTGTATGATCCTGAGCAAGCCACTTAACCCTGTTTGCCTCAATTTCTGCATCTGTCAAATGAGCTAAGAAATGAAATGGCAAAGCAATCCAGTATCTCTGCAAGGAAAACCCCAAATGGGTTCACGAAGTATCAGACAAGACAGGAATAACAATGATAACACTTATTTTTCATAACTGTAGGAATTTATATAGTGATTGAAGATTAGCAAGAATTTCGCATGCCCAGTATCCTTTGAGCCTCCCAACAGCCTTGTCAGGCTTCTGTAATTATCATTTCTATTTGCTGATGAGCAAACTCTGACTCAGAGAGGTTATAGCTTGATCCCAATCTCTCTGCAAGTAAGTCTAGCCTTTTGAGGCTACCACATTGCCTTCCTTGCTCTCACATAGCAAACAATGCAGTAGTTGGGCTAGTTCCAAAGAGTGCAAAGATATTTATTGAAATATACCTTAGCAAGCTAGAAAGCTTAATACAGCTTCCTAAAATTTTTAATTTTCCTAAAATAATTATAAAAAAGTATACAATCATGGCATGTCAAGCAATTTAGAAGCTCGATTTTCATAAAAAAAAATAATTCTTACATTGTAACACAAATGTAATTTGTTACTTATTCATAATTATTGTTCTTTTTTTGGGGGGGCAGGGTTAGCTAAGACAAAAAGTCCAAGGAGTAGGAATCATTTGGATAAACCTTTGAACCTTATCATCTCAACAGCAAGAGAACATCATCATGTGTGCTAGGCTATGATGTAGCTGACATTCATATAGAACCTTTAAGGACTGAAAAGTGTTTTTACTTTAACTATCACTTTGGATTCTAAAAGCAACCCTCCCAGGGAATTCTGATAGCCATTTTACACACAATTTACAGATATGGAAATTGAAGCTTAAAGAGGTTAAGCAAATTGGATGAGATTGGAACCTTTGGTATTTCTTGTCCTAGGTAGTTTCTGTTTATTTGTTTGTTACCCACTAAAAGGTGTTTCCTGTAAGTGGAATTTTAGAGCATTCATCTTCTTATCCCTATTTCTTCCAAGACTAGAGCCTTTTTTCCTAGTATAAGTCAATTATGGGGCAAAAATAAGGGCAATCTCCAAAATTCTGGCTTGGCCCTGGTCTGGGCCTGGTGATCCATGGGATCCCATGAGTGAAAGGTATCCCCTCTTGATTACCATTCAATTGGTAGGAATAATAAGATGAACTTAGAATCAAAATCCAGAATGTTAATCATTAAACCAATGGTCCAAGATCTATGAAGACCCAATTTTTTTCTTCTCGTGAAACTTTCCTGAGGATATTTTCTGAAATTTCTTTTTTTCTTTATCTTAAAGTATCACAGGGCCCAGGTACATTACTATATTCCAGAAATTATATAGCCCCTGAGTTCCCTTTGAGTAGTTTCAACCTGGGGCTGCCTCTGCTTCCTAGGATTTCGATCAATCAACAAATCCACAAGCACGTATTAAGCATTTACTATGCTCTAGGAGCTGGAGATACAAATGCAAAGAATGAAACAATCTCGACTCAGTTTTGCTGAATTAATGAGTTTTTAATGGGGAATAAGGTCCAGCAAGCCTAGAAAAATGGGTTGTTGCCAGGTGGTTAAGGGACTTGAGTTAAACAGGGAGTATATATTTTATTGTTTGGAGCCACTGGGGTTTACTGAGTAAAGCTGTAATTGTGGTCATCTGAGTACTTAAGGAAAATGTCTGACAATAGAGTGTTGGATAGACTGGAATGGAGAGACATTTGAAGAAGGAAGACCAATTAGAAGGTTCTTGCAGTAATCTAGGACAGAAGTAATAAGGGCTTAAACTAAAGTGGTACTTATAGGTGTAGAAAGAAGTTTTTAGATATAAGAGATGTCATCGAGATGAAAAAAGAAATATTTGACAACTGATTACATACGCAGCATGTGGGTGAAGAGTAGTTCTAAAGCAGGCCTGGATCCCTGCATTTGTCTCAGCTTTGGATTTTATTTTAACATAAAGGAAAACAATAAATCTGTATACCTTGGGCAATCTAAATGGAGATTGCCAGCATTGTTTGATGACATTTGCTAGAACAAAAATGTATCTCCTGAGGAGTGAAAGATTATATTCAGCTTTGAGGATTCAGGATTCTGGTAGTTTTGTAAACCTGTTTATCAAATCTCTAACACATATTTGAGGCAATGGGAGAAAATGGACTGAAGGTTTTAAACCAGCTAAAGCATCTGGTACGTGTAAGTAATGGTAGAAATGAGTTTCTGCATTCTATTTATTCTTATGATATTTTCATCAAATTTTGCCCTGCTGAATATATAGATTTGAAATCAATTTCTGGTATTGCAAAGGTAGAAACCAACTGTTATACATAGATATTTCCTATCTTTCTAGATATAGTCAAATATGAATCATTAGTTATATATATTTTAAAGGGTAATAAATTTGGTATTTCTGGCTTCTACTATTGTTTCCATAACACAGCTCTCCTTTAATTGGAAGGCAACTGTGGCATAGTAGATGGAGGATTGTATACAAAATCAGAATAATATTAGTTTGAATCCTTGCTAGCTGAGTGACCCTGGTCAAGTCATTAACTTCTTACAGCCTCGATTTTTTATCTGTAAAATGAAGTTGAATTTGATGCTCGATAAAGTCCCTTCTAGTGCTAAACCTATGATCCTATCATCTCTTTTAGTCTAAATTTCCATTGAAATCCTGCTGGTAAAATTATGTGAGATTATTTTATTAAAATAAAAACACGCAAAAGTAAAATTTGTCATGTCAAGTTTTGGAGAGTAGTAAAAAAAAATCCAGATTTTAAATTTGTAGTTATTTGTCAAGTCACTGCTTGAAATACAATTAAAAGTTGGCTTACCTCAGATGTTTCTATTAAAACATTGCTAACATGACTGCTTGTTCCTTATATTTAATTTGCTCTTTAATAAGAATTTTCCTCCATGATAAATTAATATCTTTTTATTACTTGATGAAGATTGAAACATTGTATCATCCAAAATTAATAAAACATTTATAATATTGATATACATATAATATTCATATACATATAAAATATTTAGAAATAAATTTTAATTTGCTGGACTAATTCTGTGTTTTTTAAAGTAATGATCAGTGTGCCAAGGATAGTATTAGGGGAACAAGACTATGTATCATGGCCGGTTACATTAATGATTGCTTAAATATCTTATGGAACTACCAATGTGAATCCACATTAAAAATTTGTTGTTGTTATCATTAAGTGTTTTCAAGTAAATTTCACCCCATCCCCATTAAGAAATTAATTTATTTAATATACCAGGCATTAAAATGTTCTGATCACTCAGAGGACCAGATGAAGGTCAATAATTTGATTTGGGGGAAATTACAGGGAAAATAAAATTAAACAATACAACTATTAATTAAATTACATGAAGTAATTTGTAGTGAGTGCTGGTGTGGGGAATGGTATGATTTATTTTCTAGAACCTGAAGATTCAATAAAATAATTTTGTTATAGAAAACTCAATCTCCCCTTAACACAGTGTTTTTCATTTTATTCAGGTTTCATCAGATATTGATTTTTTCTAAAAGCAAGTCTCACTTGACACAATAATTATAGTCAGCAACAAAAATTCTCTCTAAGTTGACATATACACATTGCTTTGAAATTTCCCCTAAAAATTAGAGTGGGATTCTAAATTTCTAAGACAACATCTACTGAATGTGACACTTAAGCAGTTGACTGTGTCATATAACATCACATACTAGAGAAAGGATTTGACATTTCCAAAACTTATTTTGCAATTTATTTTTTTAAACTACATGTTTGACAGAGCTAGCCTGTTGTCACTATGTACTAAAATCCACTCCCCGCTCCCCACCCTACCACCGGTAGCGCTAGGGAACAAGGCAATGTCAATTTTTGGATACACTGAAAATGAACACGCATTATGAACACAAAGAGACCAGTTGGCTAAATCCCTGATGCAAGTACTCATCAACTATGGGCAGACTATCATAATAGCTTTCTAGTTGATCTCACTGCCTCAAGGCTTTTGCTACTTCAGTCCATCTTCCACAAACAGGGCACCTTACTCAATAAATTCCAGTGGTCCCCTATTACCTCACGATAACCCTGTTTGGCTTTTAAATGCCTTCATAACCCTTCCTGCCTTTTCAATATCCTTACTCTTCATTTTCTTCCATGTACTCTATGATCCCATGACACTGGCCATCTTGCCCTTCCTTCTACAATGTACTCTCTCAACTGTACATTTTGGCTATTCCTAATGCCTCAAATGTTCTCCCTTCTCACCTCTACCTACTGGCTTTCATTAAGATTCAGCTCATTTTTTTTTTCCATTCTATAGGAGTCCTTTACATGTCTCTCCCACCTGTGGTCCCTCAATCCCTCTAGCTTTTACTTTGAGAGTGTTGTTCAGTGATTTTTTTTTTGTCCAATTCTTCGGGATTACATTTGGAGTTTTCTTGGCAAAGGTACTGCAATGATTTGCCCTTTCCTTCTCCAGCTCATCTTACAGATGATGAAATTGAGGCGAACAAGGTTAAATGACTTGCCCAGAGTCCCACAGCTAGGAAGTGTCTGAGGCTAGATTTAAACTCAGGAAGATGAGTCTTCCTGACTTCAGGCCTGGCACTCTATCCAGTAACCCACCTAGCTATCTCTCACTTTGAGAGTACCTTCCATTAAAAAAAAAGACAGAGACAGACAGACAGAGAGATAGATACACTTTTTTTTTTTGCATGCTGTCTTCACCATTAGAATGTAAGCTCTTTAAGGACGAGGATGGTGTTTTCACATTTCTTTGTATCCTCATAACTTAGCACAGTGTCTAGAACAAAATAAGCCCTTAATAAATGTTTGTTCACTGATCGTATATTAATTTACATTTTATGCAGTTATGATATTGTAAGGACAAGAATAGTGACTTCAATACTACTGCCAATTTCCCTCCCAGGTAAAAGCTCTGCTTCGTCAATGATGATGATGATGATGATGATGATGATAATGATTTTTTTAATCAATTGACTTCTTGTTACATGCAGCCTATCATTTCTAAGCCACATATTGACAATATCAACATCTATTTTGTTGTTGCAAACTTGTGATTTCATCAGTACAAGAAAGTCCTCCACTGATGGATATCTGTAGCTTTGAGTGTTCTAATTAAAAATACTTCATGTAGACCTTCACACAGAAAGAATTAGGATGAAGATCATTGACCAAAAAGCTATCATATATCAGCAATAAAATAGAACTATACAATTGACACACATTTCTAACACCAATTGCCATTTTCCGATAGATAAGTGGTCCCCCCTTTTTACCCTGCCTACTAGCTATTCAGATTTTTTTTACATATTTTCTTCCCCAATTTAGATGCCAGCTTTTTGAGAGGATTGATGATCTTTTTGCCTTTATTTGTAGGGAAAGGACCAAGGAATAAAATAGGTTTTGTCATATGCTTCCCAAAGGCCAAATTTTTTCAGTTATATGTGACTACATGTCCTGAAACAAGCCCTAAAGCTCCTATTTATGGACTAGAGCCAGGAAGGTCAATTCTGAACATGCTCCATGGAATGGCTCTGAAAGGCAAATGAAATGTCAGCTACATTTGAAAATTGACTAAATTTCCCAAAACCTTTGACTGAGCAATCCCACTGCTAGGCATATACCCAAAAAATAAAGGACAGAAACAAGGGTCAAAAACTTAAGTACTCAAACAGAGCTGTGAATTAATTGTTTCAATGTTCCCTCCCAGAAGAAAGATAGCAGTACTCTTTGGAACAGCAAAGAACTGTTATAACAAAATTGTTATGATTTATTAAGGAATGTCTAAAAAAATCATGTAATATGAATAAATGCAATATTATCATGCAGTAAGAAATGATAACTGTGAGGAATTTAGAAGAATGTGGGATTACTGGAATAAGTAGAGCCATAAGAAACACACACATATTACAATAACATAAATGAACAGATCACTAGAAATGGGAGGGGGGAGTTGGGGATGTGAGGATAACAAAAGTTCCAGAGAATAAATACAATGCCAAAATAAGTTGCTATAGTGAATGTTTTTGCTTAGTTGTTGTTGTTGTTGCTATTTTCTTTTTGAACACAAAGAAAAATTCAATCTCAGGTTAGCCATGGAGTACGTTAGACTCTGAAGGAAAACAAATCCATCAATAACATATTTAAATATATTAGGCTATCAAGTTGATTATTTTAAAAAATTAATAAAGATAAGAATGTGGTAGCACACTCCTATAGTTCTTGTTGCTAGGGAGGCTAGGGCTAGTGGGCTGCTTGAGTTTTGTGATCTGTTAAGAACTTCACAGTTTTATCATTTTAGAGTTTATTTAATTTGTGAATATGCATATAAGTTCCTAGTCTGAAGCTAAATGATCTTCCATATTCTTCTAAATTCCTCACAGCCATCATTTTTTACTGCCCATTTATGTGAGAACTCTGGGGTTTAACTAATATTTACTACGTAATTTGAAATATCCCCTGGATCAAGGGTCTTGACATTCTAAGCATAAAATATGTCAGTGTATTGATTTGAACACAGTATATTTGAATTGCCTCTCTTAGGTTGTTTCAATGTCACAGTTTGAGAAATGAAGAGCAAATAGATGCTTCTATTTTATTTTTCACAATTTTTATGAATTTACAAAAATAATACAAGCAAGATAGCGATAAAACCCAGGATTTTATGTCACTGTTGGAAAGGCTCATGCTCATATTTATAAATCTAAAAAAAACCAGTATCATCTGATTAGAGACACTGGCACTGACTAGGCTTTAAGCCTGGGATCTACAGAAAGTTTTCCAGGGGTGTAGTGTCTGTATATACTTCCAGTTCCATAGTTTTGATCCTGCAAATCTCTGATCTCCTGGACCTGGCATGCCATCACTATCTCCTCAAGGTATAGAATTACCATACTTTGGGCAGCAGAGAAGAGGGGACCATGGATGAACCAAAACACAGGATAGCTCAGTGACACAAGTTCCAAAAAAACAGTAGTTCTTAGGGCAATTAAGTAACACATATGAATCACGTCTGGAGAGGCCCAAACGACTCGGTCTCTATGCATCCACATCTGTAAACTGACCTGGCTCCCCCCTTACACTCTACTCACCACAATTCTCTGTAATCCAAAAAATGCTGATGCCATTTAAACTCAGGAATTCACAATCTAATTCTAAAAAAAATTCTCAGATACAACAACAATAACTAACATTTATATTATCACTTTAAAGCTTGCTAAGCACTTTACAAACATTATCTCATTTTATCCTTACAAAAGCCTGGGAGGAAGGTGCTATTATTATCTTCATTTTTACAGATAAAGAAACTGAGGCAGGCAGAGGTTAAGTGACTTGCCTAGGGTCAAACATCTAGAAAATGTCTGAAACAGATTTGAATTCAAGTATTTCTGACTCCGAGGCCAACAACACTCTTAGGTGACACTCAATAAGAGGTAGAGGTGTTGAGGCCACCAGCCAGCAAATGGGGCACTGTCTGCCATTTTAGTAATAGGGGTACAATGAACGGCTCAGAGATTACCTTCATGTTGATCTGCCCCATCTATTTCATTCATTTCACCTTCATATCCTGTTGAGTTTCTATACATTGGATTAAGATCTATTTGAGGTGGGGATTGGGAGTGATTTTATTAGTATGAGGAACTCTATAGTATAGATATGCCCTCTACCAACAATCAATTAAGTACGTATTAATTGCCTACTAAATGCCAGGCAACTATGCATGGGTGACACAAAGAAAAATATTTTCAACAATCATAGCTTCATAGATTTAAAGTTGGAAGGAACATTAGAGATTGTATAGTGCATGCAACCTTTTGATTTCACATATGTGAAACCTGAGGCCTAGAGAGGTTAAGTTACTTGACCAAGGGCACACACATCATAAGTGATGGAGCCAGTAGGATACAAAAATAGGTGCTTAGGTCTCTCTCTCTCTCTCTCTCTCTCTCTCTCTCTCACACACACACACACACACACACACACACACACACCCCTCCCTTCATACCAGAGAAGTCTGAATTAGTATGGTATTAAACTATAAAATATGTTGATATTAAACAACATTATACATATATTTTATGCATTTCTGAGTTTCTAAATTTTTTTCTGTGTCATCTGCTGGCCTTTGTGTGTTATCTGCAGATTCTATAAACTCTCAAAAGATTCCCATTTAATTTCTTATGCCAACCCATGATATATTGAAATCATGACAGGGAAAGTTGTGATGTAGAAGGGATAACTATAATTATAACTATAACTATAATTTTATATATATATCTAAGGAAACAACTTGTATATATAGACTATAAGTATACATGAAATAAATACAGGACTTTTTTTTTGAAAACTTGATATTATCTTCTACTCTCTTCTACTTTCCTCTAGTCTCTGATAATGAATTAGCTGTTTTCCTTAACAAAGTCAGCTTCTCAATGTGTTTGAGCCTAACCCCTTGCATCTTCTCTAGCCAACTGTAACCATATTCATTCCTCCTCTCTCTTTCTAATTTTCAACATCTCCCTATCTTGTAGTCCCCTCCCTACTGCCTTAAATGTGCCCAAGTCTCCTCCATCTTTTAAAAAATGTCTTTATACAGGCAATGGGGTATAGAAATCTATCCTGCTCTACAGAAAAATAGAAGAGGAAGGGTATAAGAGAAGGGGGGGGAGATAGAAAGGAGGGCAGATTAAGGGAAATTGCATTCAGAATGCACACCATCTTGGGGTGGGAGGAGGGACAAGATGGGGAGAAAATTTAGAACTCAAAATCTTGTGGAAGTGAATGTTGAAAACTAAAAATAAATAAATTAATGAATCTTAAAAATATAAAATTTAAAAATTTGAAAAAAATTAATTAAAAAAATAAAAAATAAGTCTTCGGTGGAGTTCAATATCCCTTCAGACTATCATTTTATACCTCCCTTATGCCTTTTGGAAAATTCTTAGAAAAACCTGTCAAGAGTTGTGGTCTCCATTTCCTCTCTTCTCCCTCCTCCCTACTCTTTTCAACCTGGCTTCTGGCATCATTATTCAACCAAAACTATCCTCTCCAAAGTTACCACTTAAGCGGCCAGTTTGGCAGTCTCTTCTCAGTCTTCATCCTTTACCTCCTTGCTACATTGACATTGGTGACTATTCTGTCCTCCTCTCTGGATTTTCATAATCCTACTGTCTCCTGAATTGCCTTCTGCCTGCTTGATTGCTCTTCCTCAGTTTCCTGTCCTGACACATGATTCATACCATATAGTCTAAATTCAGGAGTTTCCCAAGGTTCTGTCCTGGGTTCTCTTATCTCCTGTCTCTGTACTCTTTCTTATGATTACCTCATCAGCTTTAAAGAGTTTAATTATGGGCAGCTAGGTGGCGCAATGGATATAGCACCAGCCCTGGATTCAGGAAGACCTGATTTCAAATCCAGATTCAGACACTTGACACTTAACTAGCTGTGTGACCCTGGGCAAGTCACTTGACCCCAATTGCCTTGCCGAGAGAGAGAGAGAGAGAGAGAGAGAGAGAGAGAGAGAGAGAGTTTAATCATTATCTCCATTCAAATGAGCTTTAATCTCTCCTCTAAACTTCAAATCAACATCATTTTCAAACATCTCAAACTCAAAATAGTGAAAACATAACTCATTATCTTTTCCCCAAACCCACTCGCCTTCCAAACTCCTTTATCTCTGTCAAAGTCCCCACTATTTTTTTCTACCACATTTCTAACATTGATTCTACTCATTCTCCCTGTTACAACATATCCAACCAATTACCCAATTCTTCTGTTTCTATTTACATAACATCTCTTGCATCTGACCTCTGATCTTTTCTCATATAGCCACAAATTTACTTCATGAAGGTCTTCATTACATCTCTCTTATCTGGATTACTGCAATAACCTCCAAATTGGTCCTCCTGCCCCAAGTCTTTTCACACTCCACTCTGACCTCCATATAGCTGCTATAATGATTTTTTTTAAGATAGATATAATCATGTCACTACTCTCCTACTCAATATACTCTAGTGGTCTCTTATTTCCTTGGAGATCAAATATAAATTTCTCTAGTTTTTAAAGCCCTTCACAACCTAACCCCTACTTATCTTTGTAGCCTCAGTGAACAGGACTCCTTCTCCCACATGTTGCCAACTACTCAAACCAGTCTCTCTGCTCCAAATACACAAGATTGTATCTCCCAGCTCCATGACTTTGCACTAGGGCTCTCTCATTTCTCTCTCTCTCTCTCTCTCTCTCTCTCTCTCTCTCTCTCTCTCTCTCTCTCTCTCTCTCTCTCTCTCTCTCTCTCTCTCTTTCTGTCTCTCGACACATATGTATATATAGTATGTGTATGTGTGTGTATATATATATATACATATATATATATACATGAATACACACATGTACATGTATATACACACAGACACACACACACACACACACACACACACATATATATACACACACCTATATATTGTGTATATTAAGAGAAAAATACATTTTCCTTTTAACTCTTTAGGATAAAGAAAGTAATAAAAAGCTAGTTTAGTTAAATTTTCTTTATGTCCAGTTTCACATTTAAAATTATCCTTGTGTTTATAATCTGCATGCTTTTAATACGGCCAATAGAGATACAATTGGAATACTATGGGGAAAAGCAATTAAAATTATTTTGATTTTTTGTTGAGAAAATAAGCACAATAATTTCATTAGCATTTATTTCCAAACTTAGCAACATCCTTATTGATTTCATTTAGAGGACATTATCCCAACATTCTTCTCCTGAAGGCAGACTTATTGGTCCCATTTTCACTTTTACATTATAATGCCTCATTTTGCTTGTCCTGTGTGAAATGTGATATAACTAGTCTTCCCAGATCTGTGCTATGGTCTATGTTCTGGAATTCAGTTATCTCTTCACCTTAGACTCAAAATATCACAATTGTTCCAATTTTTGTCAATTGCTTATTTCACCAATAATGCCAGAGTGAACTCGCATTGAGTTGATATCCCATGTTTTCTGGAAGACACATCCAATCATAGAAATTTTTCAAGAGTTTGGGTTATTGGTAATTTAGTTGAGCATTTTTACCTTAAATTCCAACCAAGTCATTACTTCTGTAGGGAGTGGGAGAGCCTAAGGATATCTAAATTCTCAAAGTAATTATTTTTAATGAGTAAATTATATAGATAGAGATACATACATACATACATACATATATACATACATACATACATAGATAAGAACAACACCTATGCCTTACTTGTCTAACATACGTAGAAAGAAAATTCTTCACCAAATGATTTCTCTTTCTCCTTCATTTTGATCATGTCTGCTAAGAAAACTTCAAATCAGTTCTACCCTAGTTTGATTCTGAATCCCGTGAATAAGTCAGTGGGTTATTTTCTACTTTACATTATGTATATTTTATACTTCCATCAAGCTTCTTGGGGCCAGTGATAACATTTTGTATCTCTAAGTAATGTGTCTGCATGACAGTGGGCATTAAATAAATTTTTTTTGACTTATTCCTGTCAAGAAAAACAAAAAGGATTTTTTACTATATATTAGAAATCATTCATGTATTCCCAACAAAATTATTTAAAATGTGTTTGTTTGTATGGGGCATTCAACACCATAGGAAACAAAGTTTATTATTTCCTAAATATATATACACATACATGTGTGTACACATATACATACATACACACATATATGTGTATGTGTATATATGTATATATGTATTCCAGTGTATCATGGAATAGAAGATATACCATTAGAATTAAAGAAATATTCACTAAATAGATGTCTAATGCCCATGGGCTAAAAGGCTGAAGAGCTGTCAGGAATTATACTGAACTAAATCTCTTTCAAAGCAATTTGCAGAAAATCATTCTATACCAACTTCCAGTCATGTTCCATGCAAATAGGCAGAACATTTAAAGTAACTTCTTTCCTGGGATACAGTCTTTACCCATGATGGAATATTTTAGCTTTTAGTATAAAAAAAACCACCCCCTTTCCCAGCTTACTTTTAATCTAATTAACATATTATGCACACATAACATCTGATATTATATATAATATACTCATACAAAATCTGATATTATGTAATATGTGCACATATTTGGTATTATATATGATATTCATACATCAAATTTTATGCTCTCCATATATTATGCAACTTCATTATGTCATATATATATATATATATATATATATATAGTGTATCTATGTCTATCTATGTCTATCTATGTCTGTCTGTCTATCTATCTATCAAAGGCCAGGAACTTGTGTATATCCTAGCAATTACATAGGAAACCCCCATTCTGTATTAACACTTTTATGACATTAGGGTACAATTGTCATCCTCATCAAATCTCAAATATACAGAGCATTATGTTCAGCTCTCTATCGCCCAAGTGAAATGCATAGTCTGTGCCCTCACAGGACCTTTTAACAGAGTAAATTACTACTTAAATATGAACTATGGTTCCCTGCTGACCTGAAGGGCTGTTGTAGCATCTCAAAGTAAATTTACTACCGGAGAGGGGCACTTTTAAACACTAGAAATATCTGATCTAATAAGGAAGAAAAATCTATCCAACTCTACTCAGTTTTAAGGGTACAACATCCCTCTGATCCAGCAATCTTTTGCATTCTGTACTGATTCCGACCAATACTGTATCCATTGTGACATGTAGAAATAAGAATTCTCGGGCAGCTAGGTGGCACAGTGGATAGAGCACCGGCCCTGGATTCAGGAGGACTTGAGTTCAAATCCAGCCTCAGACACATAACGCTTACTAGCTGTGTGACCCTGGGCAAGTCACTTAAACCCATTACCTAAACAAAAAAAAAAGAAAAGAAAAGAAAAAGAAATAAGAATTCTGACTTTTATATACAGTCTTAGGGTTGGGGTGGTATATCATTCTGAAAAGGGTAGCTAACAATGAAATCATATGGACAAAGGATAGGATGAGCACATTCTTATCAATCAGTAAGTAAACATTGAGAAAGTACCTACTATGTGTTAGGCATTGTGCTAATGTCTGAGGATAAAGAAAAGGCAAAAGACAATCTCTGATCTCAAGTTGCTCACAGTCTAATGAGAGAGAAGGCAAGTAACTATATAGAAATAAACTGTAATTGTAAAAAATCAACAAAGGAAAGAAATTAGAATTAAGGGGGGTTGGGAAAGGCTCTTTGTAGAAGGTAGGATCTTAACTGAGACTTGAAAGATGCCAGAAAAGCCAAGAGGCACAGATGAGAAGGAAGAACATCCCAGGAATAAAGGGAAGTTGATGAAAATACCCAGAATCGGGAGATGAAGTATCTTGTTTGAGGAACCCCAAGTTACTCGATGTAATTGAATCAGAGTGTCTGTGGGGGGAAATGGAAATGGCAAAATGTACACTATAGTCCCCTGATGACCTGAAAAGTTGTGAAAGATGTGTAAGAAGACTAAAACTATAGGTGGCAGAGGAGGACAAAGTATGAAAAGCTTTGAATTTGATCCTGGAGATGTTAAGTAGCCACTGGAGTTTATTGGCTAGGAATGTGGTTTTCTTCAATAACCCGCCATTTTGTCCCCTCTCTCCACTGCAAGATTCCAAACCCCCTTCTTATTCTTGCGTCCCCCATAATTATGATCACTGTCATATGTGTATATAATTTACTTTTAAAAATACAAATATTGGAATACATGGTGAAAAGGATTTTTAATGTTGGAAATACACAACGACAAAAGGTTGGTGCCCACTGTTCTTGATGACGATGTAAATAAATGGATTTCAAACTGGATGAATGACAAGGACCCAAAGTATAGTCATTTGTAATTTGTTCTCTACTCGGAAGGAGCTGTTCCATTAATATTTGCTTAACTCTGTGTTGTTTTACCTTTTTTTTTAATGACTTGGTAAAGACTTAAATGGTATGCTTATCAAAATTGCAAATGACAGAGCTAGGAGGAATATCTCATATATTAGATAACTGAGTCAGGATTCTAACGGTTCTCGGCACAGTAGAACAGTGGGTGAAATTTAACCAGCTAAATTTTTGTTTCTTTTTTAATCTAGTGTTGTGGTTTCATTGGTACAGTAAATTCTTGGTGGGAATACTCCCACAATACAGATTTACAATGATTCTGCAACTTATAGTAGTAGAAACATACTTGGGCACTGCCAATATGTATTGACGTGGGAATTGAATCTAGGTCTTCCTGATTATCAGGACTACTCTCCACATACTAGCAACACCTCTTCTCTTACCAAGTTATCTCTTTGCAACCACCTGATATAAGAGGGATAAATATAAAGTTCTACACTAGGATGGAAAAAAAAGAAAATATAATAAGCACAAGATTGATAAATGAAAAATATCTTGATATTTTAGTGCACTCTAACATCAATATGAGTAAATTGTACCATACGGCAGTCAAGAAATCTAACGTAATCTTAGTCTCTGTTGAGAGGTAGATTGTCCAAAGACTAGGGAGGTGATAGTCTGGTTCTAATCCTCCTTCAGCAGATACCTCTGCAGTATTATGTTCGGTTCTGGGTATTACTTTTCAGAGAGGACATTGATAAAATGGAATTTATTCCAAGAAAGGTGGTCATGATGATGAAGACCCTAGAGTTCATGCTATATAATGATCAATTCCATAAATTGTGGATGGTTAGCCAGAAGAAAATGGGGTGAAGAGGTCAAGAAAATGGAGTCATAATAGCTGTCTTCAAGTATTTGAAAGTCTATATGTGGAAGAGAAATGAGATTTGTGCTGTCCCAACGCATAGAATGAAGAGACATTGAAAAAGTTTCAGAAGTTAATTTAGACTTAATACCAGGAAATATATTCTAATAATTTGAATTATCCTAAAGTGTAATGGCTGCCTTAGAATGGATTCCCCCTCACAGCGATGTTCAAGTAAAGGAAAGATTGATTACTCGTCAAGCATACTATGTAACCTCTAAGGTCCCTTTCAACCTGAGATTTTGTGATTCTATTTTTTTGTTGTTCAAGCTAGAATGAGTGAGCTGAATTTTTTTAAGATGTTATGTATACATATGTTATCCTATATTCAGTTCAAGGAAAAATCTACTATTCAAATATAGGGGCCGAGGGAAGCTTGGATACATAGCAATTTATTTGAAACCTTTTGAGGGAAGGAGAAACCCAATTTGAATCAGCTGTGTTAGAAGGCAGCAAATAAAAGCCAATGTGATCTTGGGCTACATTAAGAAAGGCACTTTCTATGAGTAAGGAGTTCATAGTCCCACTATCCTACACTCTCATCTGGACTTTTGTGTGTAGCTCTTGGTGTCAAAATTGAAGAAGGACACTGTTCAGTGGAAGAGTGTCAAGAGAACAAGCAAAATAGTAAAGAGCCTTAAAGGCATATTATATGGGGATCATCTGGGGGGAAATGAGAATGTTTAGCCCAGAGACGAGAAGACTAAAGTGGCACATGACAACAGACTTCAACTGAAGGGCTGTTGTGTGGAGGAGAGATTAGATTTGTCCTGTTTGGGTATAGAGGATAGAACAGGTAGTAATAGATAGAAATTATAAAGTGAAAATTTAAGCTTAATGTAAGGTAAACCTTTCTAACAATTAGAATTATCCAGAAATGGAACTGGATGGCTCAAATAGGGTTGCGATTTTACACTTCAGAAATCTTCAAAAAGAATCTGGATGACCACTTGTCAGCTGTGTTAGAGTGGCGAATTCTTTTGGGAACGGCTTAGGCTAGATGACATCTGAGATCTCATCCAACTCTTAAATTCTGAGTTCTTTGCTTCTCTGGTTGCTGTAAAAAGGTAATGCAATTCTAGCCTACACAACTAGAATCATAGAGTCCAGAGGAATGAAAATGACAGATGTTATACACTCCCCTAAAATGTAGTACCTATACTGTTGTGTGTGCATGTGGATACACACACACACACACACACACACACACACATATTTATTTGTTTGTTTATTTATCCATAACTTTTTTTAATAGCCCTTAGAGAGCTCCTTGGTATGGAAATCTTCACTCCTACAGATTGATAACTCAAATAATATGGTATTAGGGAATTGCCAGGGGCACTGAGAATGTTAATGATTTGGCCATGGAATGCAGCTAGTACATTTTTTAGACAGTAACCAAACTCAGATATTCCTGACTGATACATCTGAGACCGATGTTCCTTCTCCTATACCACAGTGCCTCTTAGTCAGTTATCAACATTTATTTTAGGAAGGGCAGTGACAAACTGAAGCAGATCCAAATGAGGACAATTTGAACAGTTATAAGACTTAAGATCTTGCCAATCCAGGATTAACTTGAAGGACTCAGAGAGGGCTAGCCAAATGGAGAGAAAAATTAAGATGGTGAGGGAGAATGATAATTTTTTTCCAGTTTTCTAAGGGTTCGTCATGGAGATGAGGGATTAGACTTGTTTATTCTAGAGGGTAGAACTAGGACCAGTGGGTAGAATTTGCAGAAACAGTTTTAGAATTACTTAAAAGAAGAAAGGGCTGCTTAGGAGGTAGTGGGTTCCTATCAGGACATAGGAAGGTAAGAGAAAGATCAGTCTTCAAGTGGAGAGAGGAACTCCCTGGTTGAGGATGTTATTCTTGTATGTACTGAACTAGATATCCTTTAAGGTCTTCTCCAAATATAAGATTACCTAATTCTGGACTAGATAAATCCTGTATCTGTACTTATTTTGGGCGGCTAGATGGCAAAGTGGATAGTGTCAGCTCTGGAGTCAGGAGAGCCTGAGTTCAAATCCAGTCTTAGATATTTACAGCTATGTTACTCTAGGAAAGTCACTTAACCTTGTTGCCTCAGTTTCTTCATCTGTAAAATGAACTGGAGAAGGAAATGCCAAATCATTCCAGTATCTTTGCCAAGAAAACTCCAAAAGGGGTCACAGAAAGTTGGACATGACCAAAATGACTCAACAAAAAAAAACACATTTATTTTACACCATTGTATTATAATCCAAAAATAGTTCTTAACTATTTGATATAATTCTATCTGCTTTCAAAATATTTATTTTTATGAGCAGATGCTGCTTCCTTCCAAGAGGCAGCTAGGTGTTGCAGTGGATACAGTGCTGGGCTTAGCGTCATGAAGAC
The DNA here is from genome assembly GCF_003287225.1 of Phascolarctos cinereus. Classification (NCBI taxonomy): domain Eukaryota; kingdom Metazoa; phylum Chordata; class Mammalia; order Diprotodontia; family Phascolarctidae; genus Phascolarctos; species Phascolarctos cinereus. The sequence continues at coordinate 345,568,013 of NW_027555847.1, read as the reverse complement.
TGGCATTCAAATATGATCTCAGACAATTACCAGTTGCATGACCCTGGCAAAGTCATTTAATCTCTTTCTGCCTCCATTTCTTAAATTCTAAAATGAGGACAATAATAATAGCAGCCAACTCCCAGGATAGTTGCAGGGATGAAATAAGATAGTATTTATAAAGCATTTAGCACAGTGTCTTAACGCCCCTTTCAATTGAGTGTTCCTTAAAATGATAAGTAACATCTACCTAAAACCATCAGCAAGCATTTTATGGAATAAGGATAAGCTAGAAGCATTTCCAGTAAATTGGGGATGAAACAAGGATGTCCATTATCACCATTGCATTCAATACGGTACTAGAAACATTAGCTTTAACAATAGGAGAAGAAAAAGAAATTGAAGGAATTAAAATAGGCAAAGAAGAAACAAATCTATCACTCTTCACAGATGATATGATGATATACTTAGAGAAGCCTAGAGAATAAAGTCCAAAATGCCTGAAATAATAAACAACTTTAGCAAAGTTGCAGGATATAAAATAAACCCACATAAGTCATTGGCATTTCTATGTATACTAACAAAGCCCAACAACAAGAGATAGAAAGAGAAATTTCATTTAAAGTTACTGTAGACATTATAAAATATATGGGATCCTACCTGCCAAAACAAACTCAGGAATATATAAACACAATTGCAAAACAGTTTTCACACAAATAAAGTCAGATCTAAATAATTGGGAAGAAAGCACCAATTGCTCATGGGTAAGTCAAGTTAATATAATAAAAATGGCAATTCTACCTAAAGTAATTTACTATACCAATCAAACTACCCAAAAAAATAATAACAAAATTCATCTGGAAGAACTAAAGATCCAAAATATCAAGAGAATTAATGAAAAGAAATGCAAGGGAAAGTGGCCTACCCATATCAGATCTTAAATTCTATTATAAAGCAGTAATCATCAAAACTTCTTGGCATTGGCTAAGAAATAGAGTGCTGGATCAGTGGAATAGGTAAGGTACAAGACACAGTAGTCAATGACTATAGTAATCTACTGTTTGATAAACCCAAAGACCTCAGCTTCTGGGATAAGAACTCACTATTTGACTAAAACTGCTGGGAAAACTAGAAAATAGTACAGCAGAAACTACGCAGAGACCAATATCTTACACCGTATACCAAAATAAAATCAAAATGGGTACATGATTTAGATACAAAGGCTGAAACTATAAGCAAATTGGGAGAAAAAAGAATAGTTTATCTGTCAGATTTATGGAGAACAAAAGAATTTATGGCCAAACAAGAGATAGAGAACATTATGGAATGCATAATGGATAATTTTGATTACATTAAATTGAAAAAGTTTTTTGCACAAAGTCAATGCAAACAATATTATGAGGGAAGCAGAAAACTGAGAAAGAATTTTTACAACCAGTGTCTGTGATAAAGACCTCATTTCTAAAATATATAAAGAACTGAGTCAAATTTATAAGAATACAATTCATTCCCCAATTGATATATTTTCAAAGGAAATGGACAGGTAGTTTTCAGGTGAAGTTAAAGCTATGCCCTAGTCATATGAAAAATACTCTAAATCACTATTGATAAGAGAAATACAAATCAAAACAACTCTGAGATACCACATCACACCTATCATATTGGCCAACATGACAAAACAGGAAAATGATAAATGCTGGATAAGATGTGGGAAAATTGGAACCCTAATGCATTTTTGTTGAGTTGTGAACTGATCCAACCATTCTGGAGAGCAATTTGGAACTATGCCCAAAGGGCTATAAATTGTGCATACCCTTGAACCCAGCAGTACTACTGTATCACAAAGAAATAATGCAAATGGGAAAAAGACTCACATGTACAAAAATATTGATAGCAGCTCTTTTTGTGATGGCAAAGAATTGGAAATTGAGGGGATGCCCATCAGTTGGGGAATGGCAGAACAAGTTGTGGTATATTAATGTAATGTAATACTACTGTGCTATAAGAAATGATGAGCAGTCCTCAATTGATAAATGGTCAAAGGACATGAACAGACAGTTCTCAGATGAAGAAATTAAAGCCATCTATGGTCATAAGAAAAAAAGCTCTAAATCATTATTGATTAAAGAAATGCAAATCAAAACAACTCTGAGGTACCACATTGCACCTATCAGATTGGCCAACATGACAAAATAGGAAAATGATAAATGTTCGAGAAGATGTGGGAAAATTGGAACACTAATGCATTTTTGGTGGAGTTGTGAAATGATCCAACCGTTTTGGAGAACAATTTGGAACTATGCCCAAAGGGGTGTAAAAAATGTGCATGCCCTTTGACCCAGCAATAGCACTTCTAGGGCTATATCCCAAAGAGATCATACAAATGGGAAAAGGACCCACATGTACAAAAATATTCATAGCAGCTCTTTTTGTGGTGGCAAAGAATTAGAAATTGAGAGGATGCCCATCAATTGGGGAATGGCTGAAAACGCTGTGGTATATGAATGCAATGGAATGCTATTGTGCTATAAGAAATGACAAACAGGCTGACTTCAGAAAAACCTGGAAAGACTTGTATGGTCTGATACTGATTGAAGTGAGCAGAACCAAGAGAACTTTGTACACAATAGCAGCCATGTTGTACAATGACTAATATTGATAAACTTAAACTTTCTCAGCAATACAAAGATCTAAAACATCTCCAGAGGCCTGGTGATAGAAAATGTTATCAACATGCAAAGAAAGAACTATGGAAGTTGAGTCATTATCTTTTTTTTCTCTCCTGTTGTGTTTTGTTTCCTCTTTCTGATGGTTCCTCCTATTGGTTTTAATTTTTACTTCCAACTTCACTAATGTGAAAATATGGTTTAATAGGAATGTAAATGTACAGCCTGTATCAGATTGTGCACCATCTTGGGGAGGGTGGGGGGGAGGAAGGGGGAGAAAAATTTTCAACTCAAAAGCGTATGGAAGTGATTGTTGATAAATCAAAATAAATTAGTAAAATAAATTTAAAATAAGAAAGAAATGATGAGCAGGCAGACTTGAGAAAAACCTAGAAAGACTTCAATGAACTGATGCTGAGTGAAGTGAGCAGAATCAGGAGAACATTGCACACAGTAACAGACATATTGTGCAATGACTAATTGTGGTAGACATATCTCTTCTTAGCAATGTAAGGAACCAAGACAATTCCAAAGCCTTATGATGGAATATGCTGTCCACATCCAGAAAAACCGAAAACAAAAAACTAGGCAATCTGCAGATCAAAGCATATTATTTGTTCCCTTTCTCCCATTGGTTCCAATTCTTCTTTACAACATGACTAAAGTGAAAATATGTTCAATATAAATGTATATGTAGAGCCTATATCAAATTGCATACCATCTGGAAGTGAGGGAGGGGAGAGATGGGAAGAAAATTTGGAACTCAAAATCTTCTGGAAGTGAATGTTGGAAACTAAAAATAAATAAATAAATGCTCCTTTCCCTCTTCCTCCCTCCCATCTGGGGCAGATATGGTCAAGGTCTTCAGCGCCACCCTATTAAAAGTTATTAGCTACTTGAATCTCCACTGTTCACAAATTAAGAGTTTACAGCTGTCAATAAGATACCATTTTTCTAGTTAATTAAACAAAAACAAAACAGCAGTAAGAACTGAACTCTGCCAAGTTGATTAACTGTTAATTAGTCACTTCGTTTGAAATTTTTTCTTTACTATTTACAGAACATCCAGGTCATGGCCTCTTTGGCTGTTAAGAGTTAGAAAAGACTTAGTGATCTTCTAAGGCAAGAATCCTTCATCTTTTTGTGTGAGTTATGATCTCTTTTAACAGTCTGCTTAAGCCTTTGGATCTATTTTAAAAATAATGTTTTTAAATGCAGAAAACAATATTCATGGGATTTAAAAGGAAACTGATTTTATCAAAATAAAAGGCAACTTTTTCTTGATAAAGTTGATAGTACCCACCTACCCCAAATCTATCAGGTTAGGCACTCCTTGTATAGTATAATCCTGTTATATTATAAATGGAAAAATAGAGACAAAAGTCTCACAGAGAGGAGATTGCACACATATTACACATATGTGTGTATGTATTTATATATAAATATTCTATATGTGCATATATTTTCCTCATATATGTGTATATATACATGTATGTATACACACACATACACACATATTTTTTTTTTCTGAGTGAAATGATGGCATTATATAACAAAGCCAATTACTGGAAGATGAGATTAGAATCTCAGTGTCCTGGCATCTGGTTCAGCATTCTTTCCACTACAGTTCACCAAATCGTGTTTGTTCAAAATGTTTTGTTCAGGTAATACGATTTCCTTGGGAATATACCTTTTTCCAATATTCATCTATGACAGCTTATTCCCTCCTAAAAGTATGTGCTTACTGTTGTTAACTAGTGTTTTTCATTTTTCTTTCATAGACACAGCTTGCATTGACCTATATAAAAATGTAAATTCAAAGTTCCTTATGCCTACGATCCTGATTTAATTTAAAGAATAATTGAGGGCAATGGAAGGGAAACAGAGCAATCAGGATCTCCTTCATTTTACAGATCTCTAACCTGAGGCACATAGAGGGGAAGTGGTCTATCCAAGATTTCACATGTCCTGGGATATGCCCCTTTTTTCCTCACGTGGCTAATTCACCCCAATTTACATTCACATTAGTATGTCTAATATAGACTCCTTAAAGAAAGGCAAGTCTGGTATGACCAGGCCTATCCTGTTTACCATAACAAAGGTTAGTTTCCCCCTATTTCCTGAAACAGGGATCAGTTTTTCTTTAAAATGCAACAAAGTAGTTCTTGGACCTGACTGGCTCTTTCCTGATACAGCTTCCTGGTCACCTAAAAGCATGAAAACATCCAGTATAGGTTTATTCAAGGCCAATATGAGTTATTGGATTTCCAAAGATGATGTGGATCAGTATATGTTTCACCATTTCCTGCCTTGTTGATGAGATGCATTTTTATGTGGATTTTTTTTTTTGGCAGGGAGGTGCCCAGAGAAGCTAAGTACCATTATATGCCTATTCCACATCTTTGTTGTGTTAAGGCAAAGTAAAAGACCTTCTGTTAACTCTTCAATGACTTGTGAATATGTTTTGTCCCAACATAAAACTTGAACAGGTATCTGATACCCTCTCCCCTCCAATAGTCATCATATTGCTACAACTCTTTTTAAAATTATTTATTTCAACATTTTTTTTAAATTTTTAATCTTGAGTTTCAGATTTCTTCCCTTCCCCCTCCCCCACTCACTGAGAAAGCAAATAATGCATCAATTATACTTGTGAAATGGTTTTCCATATTAGCCATATCACAAAAAAGGAAAAAAAAACAAGAACATTATACTTCAATTTGCACTCAGCATTCATCAACTCTCACTCTGAAGGTGGATAGCAATTTTTCATCATGAGTCCTTTGAAAATGTCTTCGATCACCGTATTAATCAGAATAGCCAAGTCTTTCACCGTTGATCGTCATTACAACATTGCTGTTACAGTACACAATCACATCCCAGTCCTCTTCATTTTACTTTGCATCAATTCATATAGTCCTTGCTATGATTTTTTTCCCTGAAACCACCTCCTCAACTTTTTTTTGGTGAGGCATTTGAGGTTAAGTGGCTTGCTCAGGGTCACACAGCTAATAAGTGTTAAATGTCTGAGACCACATTTGAACTCAGGTCCTCTTGACTCCAGGGCCAGTGTTACATCCACTGAGCCACCTCGCTGCCCCACCCCTCAACATTTCTTATAGCACAATAGTACTCTGTCAAAATCATATACCTCAACTTATTCAACTTGTTCATCCCCTCAGTTTCCAATTCTTTGCCAACACAAGAAGGTATCCCATAAATATTTTATACATATGGGTCCTTTTTTCTTTGTATTTGAATTCTTTGGGGTATAGGCCTAGTCGTGGAATTGCTGGATAAATATGTATGCACAGTTTAATAGAATTTGGGGCATAGTTCCAGATTGCTCTTTTGAATGATTGGACCAATTCACTAGCCCACCAACAGTACATTGTTGTACTTCTTTTCTTCCATCCCCTCAAGCATATGTCATTTCTCTTTGGCACGAGGTGGGACCTCAAAGTAGTTTTAATTTGCCTTTCTCTCGTCAATAGTGATTTAGAGAATTTTTTTTTCATGTGACTACAGATAGCTTTGATTTCTTCTTCTAAAAACTCTCTTTGTATCTTTTGACTATCAATTTGGGAACTGTTCTTATTTGTTAATATATTTGACCTTTTAGCAAAATGTAGTTTCCCTGATTGCCAATTAAGTCTATTTTTGCTTTTACTTTGTCTGAGATCATGATTGCCACCCCTACCTTCTTCACTTTAGCTGAAGCATAACAGACTCTGTTCCAGCCCTTCATTCCAATTCTCTCTGTGAGTCTTTCAATCCCAAATGCGTCTCTTGTACACAATATATTGTTGGGTTCTGGTTTCCAATCCTTTCTGCTACCTATTTCCATTTTATAGGGTAGATCATCCCATTCGCATTCATGCATTCATCTCCAGCTCATTTCCCTCTATTAATATTTCTCTTTCTTTTTTATCCTGTCCCATCACAAAAGTCTGTCTTGCTTCCAATCACTGCCTCCCCCCAATCTCCCCTCCCCCTTATAATTCCCTTCCTTATCCCTTTCCATCCCATTTCTGAATTGGGTAAGATAGACTTCTATAACTAACTGAATATGTATATATGTTCTTCCGTCTTTGAACAAATTCTGATGAGAGTGAGGCTCAGATGTTGCTTGCCACCTCCTCATTTTCCCCTTCTCTATAAAAGCTCTCCCTTGGGCTGCCTCCTTTATATGAGAAAATTTGTCCCATTATATCTCTCCCTTCCCCCCTTCTCCCCAGTACATTCCCCTTTCTCATCCCCACATTCTTTTGTGGAGATCATTCCATCATAATCAACTCACAGCCATGGTCTCTGTTTATGCAGACACTTTCTAACCTCTAATAATGATAAAGTCCTTAAGAGTTACTCTCATATAGGAATATAAACAGCTTACCTCCATTGAGTCCCTTATGATTGCTCTTTCATGTTCAAATTAGTATGATTCTCTTGTGTCTTTGATTTGAATGTCAAATTTGCTATCCAGCTCTGGTGTCTACATCAGGAATGCTTGGAAGTCCTCTATTTCAGTAAATACCCATTTTTGTCCTTGAAGGACTATATTAAGTTTTGCTGAGTAGGTAATTCTTCATTGTGATCCAAACTCTTTTGCATTCCAGAATATCACATTCTAAGCCCTGTCACTTCTGTAATGTGAAAGCTGCCAAATCTTGTGTGATTGTGACTGAGGCTCTGTGATATTTGAATTGATTCTGTATGGCTGCTTGCAGTATTTTCTAATTGGCTGGGAGATTTGGAATTTTGCTATAATATTCCTGGTAGTTTTCATTTGAGGATCTCTTTCAGGAGGTGATCAGTGGATTCTTTCAATTTATATTTTACCCTTTGGATCTAAGATATCAGGGCAGTTTTCCTTGATAATATCTAAGAAGATGATATCTAAGCTCTTTCTTGTAGTAGGCTTTCAGGCAGTCCAATGATTTTTAAATTATCTCTTCAATCTGTTTTGCATGTTAGTTGTTTTTCCAATGAGATATTTCATATTCTTTTCTATTTATTTATCTTCTGACTTTGTTTTATTGTTCCTTGAGGACTCATGGAGTTATTAGCTTTCAGTTGCCCAATTCTAATTTTTAAGGAATTGTTTCCTTCAGTGAGGTTTGTACTTCTTTTTTTTCCATTTGAATAATTCTGTTTTTAAGGAGTTTTTTCCTTCAGTGATTTTTTGTGCCAATTTTGTTTTTAAGATGGTGTTTTATTCAATATTTTTATGCCTTTTTTACAAAGCTGTTAATTCTCTTTTCACAATTTTCTTGCAGCACCCTCGTTTCTTTCCCCAACTTTTCTTCTACCATTATTATGACTTTCCTTAACTCTTTTAGGAATTCTTGCTGGTCAAAATTCTAATTAGCACTTTCCCATAGGCTTTGATTGTAGCTGTTTTCATATTGCTATCTTCTTCTTAAGTTTATGTCTTGTCTGCCCTATCACCATGGGTTTTTTTTTATGTTCAAGTTTATTGTTCTGTTGTTTGCTCATTTTTTCTAGCCTATTTCTTCTCTTTGAACTTTGATAAAGTTGGGGTCTATACCTCAGGACATGGAAGTACTGATTTGTTGACTCTGACACACCAAAATTGGATTTGTGGCATTATTTTAAAGTTGTTTGGAGGGTAATGTTGGGAGAGTTCAATTGAGTTTTAACTTGTACTTTGCTGTCTTAACTATCCCCTTACAACTCATTCTTAATGTCCTAAGAGTAACACCGGGATGTAGGAGTTATAAGTCTGCACTAATAATTTGAGTGGAGTCTCCACCAGTCTGCTTCACATTTATAAAAATTAACCACAATGACACCATTAATTCTTAAACATGAAACATTTGCTAAAGAATAAAGTAAAACCAAGAATAATCATAATGTGCCATTTATTAAATGGAATGTCAAAGGAAGACTACTTGAAAAATGGTTCCTATACTTGGACCAAGTCTTCCACCAAACAACATAGTACCCACATCCATACTAGACAGAATGGACCCACACTTAAGGAAACCTAACTGTGATTATTTGCTTTGTCTTGGACATCTCACAAATGTAGATTTCATTCCTTGATGTCTATGATGTCTTTAAGGAACAGTCTGCACCATATAACACCTGTTCCTCTTCAAAGTCTCTATTTTCCTACTGGATAAATTTGTTTCTTTCCTATTCTCAGGCTCTTCATGAAGTATTAAACACAATCTTCAGTTTGGGGTCTACAGGAAGAACACAAAATTTTAAAATTTTAGAATTTACCAGAACTGAGTAGCTGAAAGATGAGTCTGACTGGCTTCTGCTGTTAAAATCTGGAACTGATCTAACCAGAAGAAAGCTCTGCTCTTTGAAAGAACTGATTAGAGAAAAGGAGATTCCTCTTCTGTGAGTGAAGCACTGATTGAGAGGAAGGTTGTGTTGCTCTGGTGACATATGAAACTTTACAAAAGGGAAACTCTTTTGCCTACATTGCCCTTAAATGGCATTTATGTCTTGAAAGGAAAAACAATACAAAATTTTCAAACCTTATAAAGATTAAGACTTTTGTAGGTCTCAAGATTAAGAGAAATCATATTTACTAAAATAGTGTCACTATTTCTGCCCCTACCCATGTGAGCAGCCATGGCAAGCTTACCTCTTAAACCAATGTCCCTCACATTACTATTATATTTCTTCACACACTAATTAATTCCTCCCAAATCACTATTCACAATCCATACTAACGAAAAATCTCTGTAACATGGCAAAATCTGTTGTCATTCTGTTGCTCTGAATACAAAATGAGAAATCAATGTAAAATAGCTTTATAAAATGTAAAGTCACATATGTAAGTCCCTCTTGTCATTATTGCCTTTCTTTATTTGAACTAAAACTGGCACTTAAGAAACACTTGTTAATTGATTGAGTCATCAGGAGCTCTAATAATTAAATTCCCTCTACCAATGCAGACAGACAACTGATCTGCAACTTTCAATCTTGGATAGTTGTCTAAAACACCCTGAGATTAAGTAATTTGCCCAATAATGTTGTTAGTGTGTTTTGGTAGGGGGATTTGCACCCAAGTTTCTGGTATCCGAGGCTGGCCCTCTATTCATCATATACTGCCAATGATGATGATGATGATGGAGATGATGGTGATGATGAAGATGATGATGATGGTGGTGGTGGTGATGATAAATTTATTATTTCTATATATCCATTTCTAATCATTCTCTCAAGGCTCCAGGTCAATATTTCTACCTGCCTATTGAATATCACTATTGAGATTTCTTATTGGCAGCTATGGTAAGCCTTGCCTAAGGCACCATACATTATGAGAGAGGAAGCAAATCAAGGATAATGGAAATAATTTCATAGGAGAAGACTCTAAATTATAGAGATGATAAGATTAAAAGCCACTGGGGCTTAGGGATGCTGATGTCTCCCCTTTGCCTCTGTTCTTTTCTTTCTTGCATAATGGAGACTTTGCACTGGTGTTTTATCTAGTAGCTCCTCAAACTCAGAGGTTTCCCACAACATGCATGCCCATGCTAGCAATTGATGAGAGGCAAAAAAGAGAGACAGAAGGAAGTCAACACTAATCTGTTTCAGAAGCAGAATCAGCCCCAGGAAGATTAACACATATCCTAACTCTGGATTCAATATCCTTATAAGGAATAAACAAAGCTACTTCTTTTGATCCCTCGCCTATGCTACATTTGCCCCCTACCTATACCTGACTTTTAGAAGATTTTCTCAGTCTCCTAGGACAGCATCTTAAATTCAACATTCTTAAAATGGAACTTATCTTTACCCAAAAAACTACTTCTCCTCTTTATTTCCCTATTTCTATCAACAATAATACCTTCTCTCACCTTGAAGCAAATAGACTTCTGCTCATGCTCCTCCCCTAATCCCAAATCCCTAGTGTCTCCCTCCACACCTCAATTTTGAGTAGTATCCAAGTTTCTTAACTCAAAACCCTCCACAATCTGGCTCCAATCTCACTTTCTAGTCTTGCCTTTTTCTTGTTCCTTACCTTCCACCCCAATTGGAGTGTATGCCACTTTTCCAAACATTTCCCAAATTTTCTGAATTTTATCTCTGTGTTTTATCAGAAAGGATTTATGGTATACCATAAGAAGTGTTGAATTTGGTATTAACAGAGATCTGTCTTTGAATCTCATTCATAATACTTTCTGCCTGTGTGCCTGAAGACTAATACTTAACCAAGTTGAGCCTCATATTTCTCAACTATGAAGGACAATGAAACAACTTAAAAATTTCCCATCTATTGAAATGTCAGGATTGCCAGGTCTAACTCAGTACAGAATATGTCATAGAAGATGATGGATAAAATTTGCAAAATATCATTTCTTATCACTGAGGTTCATAGAAGATTGTTTTTAGTTCATCTAATTTTTATTTATGGTTTTGAGCAATTTGCAAGAATGAGAATTTTGATTCAAGTTAGCTGACCCATGATGACAAAATAACAGCATTTTAATAAGCTATTTTTTAAAATTAATTACATTTCTGAGAAAAAAGAGCTAAAGGCATATTATTTTGATGTGACATTTAAAACAATAGTTTCTTTAGGTCATCAGTCTGACATGCATTTTATTATATTAATTTATCCAACTGCTGGATATGCTTAAATAGAAAACAATTTGAGGGTGAAAAAAGTAACTGTCCTGAAATATCTTAACAACAAAAATGATTCAAATTCAGACAAAACTTTAACTCAAATGAAAATGTTGCAGAAGAAAATGTCAAAATTATGGAGTAACTGAATGAACCTTTATTGTATATCATGTGTTAGCAGACATTTTGAGTTAGAAAGTACCTTGGATGTTATTTTATATAACCTCTTAACCAATTTAGAAAGAGTCTCTGTCTTTCCATTTGTCTGACTGATTATCATCTAGTCTGTAATTAAATATTTTCAGTGACAGAGAACCTACTACTTAACAAGCCCACATTTTTCATTGTTGAACCCTTTTAACATTTACAAAGTTCTTCCTTATGTTAAATAGACACGTCCTATCTTAATTAAGTCTTCCACTCACTGGTCCTAGTTCTTCCATCTATAGCAGCAAAAAATAAATTAATTTTCCCCCACATGACACTTCTTTAAGTATATGAAGATTGCAGTCAAGCCCTACCCTCTCTTCCATTGTATTTTCTAAAACAAGAGTCCTTAGATAATTCAACCAATTTTATGACATGTTTTCCAAACACTTTATCATCTTAGTTACACTCAAAGGTATCAGTGGACCTATTATAATATTACTGTTTTAACAGTGCCCCGTACTCTAGATATAGACCAAACAGCATAGAATGTGTGTGTGTGTGTGTGTGTGTGTGTGTATGTACAGAGAGATAGAGGGAGGGAGGGAGGGAGGGATGGAGGAAAAGAGGGAGGAATGGAGAGAGAGAGAGGGAGAGAGGGAAAGAGAGAGAAAGAGACAGAGACAGAGACACAGAGAAAGACAGACAGAGAGACAGAGAGACAGACAGAGATCTATAAACTCTCTTGATCTGGTTATAACATCTCTAACTAGATATCTTAAGATCATGTTATCATTTTATCAGTCACATCATGCTTTGGGTACACATTAAGCTTGCAGTCATTTAAAAACCCAGTTCTTTTCTCCTACGAGCTGCTGTCCAGCCAGCTGTCTCCTTCATCCTGTGTACTGTGTCTAATTGCTTTTATGAATGAAAAGCAAGTAGCTCAGTTTCACAGTGCCTCAGGAATTATAAGATGTCTATGACTATAAGATTCCCAATTGTTGCTTGTTTGCATTCATAGGATGTTCCTTATCACTTCCATATGCAGATGAAATTATTGGTCCAGACTAAAAACAAAATGAAATAAAACAAAACAAAACAGCAATCAATCATGTTGGTTTATGTTCCATACTTCTTTACTGCATTAGTGAAGTCTAATTATATTTGGGTGACTGAAAAAAAAAACATGGATGTCTTTTCAATTTGTTATTTAGTCATTGTTCAGTCATGTCTGACTCTGTGACCCCCTTTTGGGTTTTCTTTGTTAAAGATACTGGAATGGTTCACCATTTCCTTCTCCAGCTCATTTTACATATGAGGAAACTAAGGCAAACACGTTTAAGTGACTTGCCCATGGTCACACTACTAGTAACTGTCTGCAGTTGGATTTGAACTCAGGTGTTCCTGACTCCAGGCCTGGTACTATACCCACTGAGCCACCTAGTTGCCCTCTCTTCCATATGATAATAATAATAATAATAATAATAATAATAATAATAATAATAATAATAATAATAATAGCTAAGACATGTAGCCCTTTTAATGTATCAGGAACTATGCAAAATACATTCTCACTATCTCATTTGATACAACAACTCAGGGAGGTAAATGTTATTATTATCCTCATTTTACAAATGAGGAAACTGAACCAAACAAGTTAAGTGATGGTTTGTCCAGTCTCACACAACTAATAAGTGTCTGAAGCTGGATGTAAATTCATATCTTCCTTACCTCAGGCCCAGCACTCTATCTACTGCACCACCTAGCAATCATCTGTAAATACCAATAATAATACTGAATAAAGGACCCCTTTCCTAATTGACTGAAAAATTAAATATAATAGACCATTAGAAAAGGGGAGCCATTGTGACTGTCTTCCTCAAGCTCTGTATCTAAAGCTGCTGACCTCTCAGATAATTCCAACATCTTTTATACACTATGCATTTTCATTAGGGCAAATTAACTTCCAGAAAATAATATGGGACATAAGAGATGACTTCTCTCTGTGCTCTTCTGCAGAGGTAGAATGTCCATAAGTGTTAAACACTGCATGTACCTTTAGGCTTTTTTAATGAATTGATCAGCTTTGCTGATTTTTTGAAATTCTTTCTCTTTTTTCATTTTTTCTTTTAAAATATTCTGTGATATAGTGAATAGCTTAAGCAATGTAAAAAAAAGTCAATAAAACTATTCTTAACATAATAATGAGCTGCCTTTTATGTAGAGCTAAGTACACAACAACACTGGGAGGTGGGTGCTATTAATAAGCCCATTTTTAAAGATAAGCAAACAGAAGTTAAGTGACTTGCCCAGAGTCCCACAGCTAGTCAGTGTTTGAAGCCAGATTTGAACTCAGGAACTCTATTCACTGTGACGTCTCCCTGCCCTAAAATAAAGAAACTTCATGAAATGCTCACTGATTATTGACTGCATGTTTCAGCCAAAATTCTCCCACAAATACATACCCCTTAACTGTAGCCTCACAAGTCAAATTCACATTTCAGAAATTTGGCCACTTTGTTAAACTATATCTTTAAAGTTTATCATTTCTCAACTGAATAAACTCCTTATTAACATTAGTGCAGATTCATTGAAAAAGTAAGACAAGATCCTTTCTATTTTTTTTTAGGCAATTGGGGTTAAGTGACTTGCCCAGGGTCACACAGCTAGTAAGTGTCAAGTGTTTGGCCTGAGGCAGGATTTGAACTCAGGTCCTCCTGACTTCAGGGCTGGTGCTCTATCCACTGTGCCACCCAGCTGCCCCATTTCCATTTCTTTTTCCCACAGTACAAAGATGTAAACATTTATACATTAGAAGATTAAGGTAATGGAGACGGGGAAGATTTATGGTCTGTTCTTGAAACCACTGAAAAAATTGACAATGATATTGGGAATCCAATACAAAAACCACAGTTTTAGAAAAGAGCCTGTGCAGGGCAGCTAGGTGGGGGACCTGAGTTCAAATATGGCCTCAGACACTTACTAGCTGTGTGACCTTGGGCAAGTCACTTAATCCCAATTGCCTAGAAAAAGAGGGAGAGGATCTGGGGCTAAGCTAAATCAAATAACCTTTCAAGATCACAATCAATATGTTGATTATTTTTTATATGGCTTACTCTGTTTTAAATCAGAATTATTTAAGGAGGAATTTAATTTCCCACCAATCCTCACTGAGTGCAAATCTCATTATTTCTTTCAGAAGTTTAGGTCTCAGTATCTTATTAGTGGCTTGTATAATGAGTGCTTAAAGTAATTTGGAGCAAATTAGCTTTCATTATGTATAGCAATTGCAGTAAAAGAGTTGGAATTACTTTTTATTGTCCACTCATTTGCTCTACAATTGTGAATTTAACAGAAGTTAGCGTATGGAAAGATCTTGTTGCAAGGTTCTGAGTGGATATTTTGCTTTTAAAATCACCCACATATTTTTGAGCTTGAAAATATCACTTCTAAAAGAGTATGATTTCCCTTGTGGTTTTAAGAGAAAGGCAACGTCAGGTGACCTGTAATCATGAGCTCCACTGACAGAAGATGAAGTCAGAACTCCTCTCTGTGGTTTCAGTAACTACAAATGACCATCGATTTATGCCAATAGGCTAATCTTGTAATTGACACTCTGGGTGTGCCAAGATCCACTTAAGGACACTATACACTTTGGATATGTTCCCGTGAATCTCCCTAGCGAAGTTGGCAAGCCTGAACTGATCTGAATTTAGTGCTTCTGACAGTCTCTAAAAGGAAAAGTTCATAAGGTTACTAGCACTATTATTTGGGCCTCAAGCCACCATTCAACCTCACTGATCACTGTCACATTTACTGAATGAATCCAGCATCTGTGGCTATATCTACATTATTTTTCTTTAGTATAGCTCTATGCATCATTCTAAAAGCATAGATTATAAATGCATTATTACAAATGGTAACAAAAGACTTTGCTGTTCTTCAGTCATTTCAGTTGTGTCTGACTCTTCATGAACCCATTTGGGGTTTTTCTCAGGAAAGATACTGGAGGGTTTTCTATTTCCTTCTCCAGCTCATTTTACAGATGAGGAAATTGAGGCAAACAGACTTAAGAGACTTGCCCAGGGTCATACAGCTAAGAAGTAAATGAGGCCAGATTTGAACTCAGGAATATGAGTCTTCCACACTTAGCTGCCCAACAGAAGACCTTACATGATAGTGATAATATCCTCAAAAACAAGGGCATTGATTTTTTTTTTTTTAGCGAAGAGGAAAAAATACAGGAAAAAGTACAAGAAATGCAAAGAAATAGCATGGTTTTTTTTTTCACACACACACAACTATAACATATACATGTTTTCATACACTATATGAAACTAGAGTTCACAGCTTCTTATTCTTATCTTATTCTTTTTCATGCATGTTGAAATATTTGCAATTACTAAATTTGTAACAAAAAAGAATTATAAAATTCTGTTAAAATACTAATTCAGGTAGTATAGTCAGGAAAATTCTAAAGTTTCAACTGCTTTTTATTATTATTTTTAAAAGCTAAAGGATTTTGGGTGGCTTTTTTAAAAAACAGAAAGTCTCAGTATATCCTCAGGAAAAATAAGCATTTCCCAAGACCTAGTGCCTGATCTGGGAAATCAGAATATCAGTATTCTATAACTTCTGTCATCTGGTCAGTTTCAATCTTAATCTCACATTAAGTGCAATGAATATCCATCAGATAGTTATATAAATTACTATATATAAAACAAATGTATAGAGTACTATTCTACATGCTAAGCCTCTTTAGAATAATATATTTTATACAAATTCATTTATTAACCTCTCTAATCAAGTAGAGAAATGAAAACATTCCCAATAATTTTTATTAAAAATTATAAAAATTTCATAATGAGGTACAAGTACTTGGAATTACTGTTATAAATTTTTAACCAAATTTTACAGCCAGAAATAATTTGAATTCTTCTTTTTACTAATATCTGAAAGGGCAATGGAAAGATATATGGTAGAAATACGGTTGCACAACTTCTGATGCTGATTTATTGAAAAAAAAGCAGTGTAAATGACATTAAAAGAGTACATGTGAACAGAAAAGGAGACGAACTTGTCACAAGTGGTAAGTCTCATACAGACTCATTGGTACCTTTTGACATACTTTAAAAAAGAGAGAGAGAGGGAGATCTTCCACACAGTGGTTAGATATCCTTCTGGAAAATCTTGTCAGAATAAGAATGTTTATAGGTGTTTGATTCTGCATCAATTTCTGGTACACCCACCTCAGTGAAATAAGGAGTCAAAAAGACATCAATCATTGATAGGAAGTTAATTCTATACTTAAGAGAAAGCTGATAGCTTTTTTTTTATGAAAATGTAAATCTTCTCACTTTGAACTACTTCTAAAGAATTGCATCTATACAAAGTGCCCAACCAATCCATGACTTCAGAAAATTGCTGTGAAAAATTTGAAAGATAAGGTTTTTGTGTTTAATAGGTAATACCTGAAACACATAGATACCTCTGGGACTTGATGACATACTGTACAATAAGATGTTGGAAACGAAGTAGAACTAGATGAAGGGAAAAGCATATCTGTCTTTAGGAATCCAATGTGATGATTCCAACATCTAACTATCCTAGGGTTACTGAGAGCTCACAGCAGCACTGGAATTGCACATGGTATAGCTTAATAGAACAAGCATTTAAATAGGTGTGCAAAGATAAATGGCAAAAATAAATGGATTGATTTTCTCATTGGAATGCCATAGGTAATAGAAGAGAAGAAAAAGGTGCTTAGAGAAAAGTGGACCTTACCTCATACAGGAAGCCCTTTGTACTTTTGTGGTTGTAATGGATTTAGTGACTAGCTTATTTTGAGTTTTATCTTTTCATTGCTCTCTATCTGTCCTGCCTTAAATGCATTCTGGGCCTTTACTTACCTCATGCCTAGATAATCCAAAATAAATTAAAGATATGTGGCACGATGGAAAGAGGACTTAGAAGTCAGAATTCTGGGGGCATCTGTGTGAGGTTGGGCAAGACATTTCACCTTGGTCTCAGTTCCTCATTTGTCAAATGAGAGAGTTGGACTAAACGGCCTCCTCGGTGCCTTCTGTCTTTAAATCAACGATAATATTATCTTTTCAAAAGTGGACTTTTGTTGTTTTTATATTAAGATACTCGATGTCTCAACCATATATCAATTCACCTGTAAAATGAGTATACACAAAATCTATACCTAGTCCAACCCCTCTGCTGACAAACAGCAACCAAATGTCAGAGCCAGTCTTGACCTTAGGTCTTCAGGACTTCAAGTACTGCATGCTCCCAATTATACAATATTCTGTTATTGTTCTTTATTATATATATATATATACATATATATATATATACACACACAACACATATACATATATACATATATATATACATATGCAAATATGTTTCATACATAAATATACATACAGACATATACATGTACAGAAGCAGCTAGATGGTGGATAAAATGCTGGGCCTGGAGTCAGGAAGACTTCTCTCGCTGAGTTCACATCTGGCCTCAGACACTTACTAGCTGTGTGACCCAGCAAGTTAATTAATTCTTTTTGCCTCTGTTTCCTCATGCAATCAAATGCTTACAGACCTGTTCTGATTCTTCAGTGAAATTTTACTGTATGATGAAATAAAATATTCTCTGAGAGCATATGCAAAATACTATATAAGAGAAAATTATGGTACATCTGATAGAAATATGATTGTGTTCCTACAATTTGCTCTACTACCAGCTTTTCAGGAATGTATTTAGCAGATAAAGCAAGTACAAATATATATAAATCTATATATGCAGTAGTAGTTGTGATGGAATTAATATCTGCCAGCCTTCCCCCACAACACGGGCTAAGCCCAGGCCTTTGTTCCTTTCCTCCTATGATTGGGATTAGCTTTCCCTAAAAGTAAAGAAAGTTGTACCTGGGACCCATTCACCCTAGATTCCCTGATACCGCTTCCTTGTCACCTAAAGCTCATGAAATTTTCCACATATATGGAATGCCCCTGAAAATTGGTCTGAAGACCATGTGAGTCATCGTGTCTTTTACCACATCACCTCATGATGATCAGAGCTGTTTCCATATTGAGACAAGTAGGGCCTTGTCCAGAGAAGCTTTGTCACTGCATCCTTGTTGCCTATCCTTGCTATGTCGTGTAAAGTAAATTTTATTTTATTTACTATCTGATGACTTCAGTTGCCTTATTTTTTTCCCAACATAAAACCAAACTAAGCAAGTGTTGGCCAGAGACTCTTTCAAGAGAAGCAGTTTTGAAAAAGGTAAGAGAAATTAGGACATCTTTTCATTCAATTAAAATATAAAAGGCTTAAAAAAGAATAAGAGCATTCTTTCTATTCCAGAAACTAGAAAGAAGATTGCTAGCTGATTGGCTGCAGGCCATTCCTGAAAAGCACTAATACAACAGTATTACTTCATGGCCACTATGCACTCCCGGGGGGCATGGAGGGAAGAACATGTTTAATTTTAAAAATTGTCTAACCAGCATACAAGTTCTTCTTATCTTTTTCTTAAAATCTATATGAGGACTATTGTGTTGTGAATTACCTGTGGAAAGTTTTCTATTTCAGAGTTGTTGTTGGTTTGGTTTGGCTTGTTTTTCCCTATCACCTTCTTTACTTATAGATTCGTGCTTGTCCAATTGGTTGTTCAGCGCTCAGAGAAAGCAAATTCATTTTTAGCTGATCCAAGCAAAGCACTAGGATGAAAGAAAAACATTGGGGGGGGAAATCATATATGGAATTTTCATGTAAAAAAGGATTATTTTTCCTGCATTTGAATGGTTTCAAAATGATTTCAAAATGTAGAAATAAAGAAGTATTTTGTGAATACTAAAAGAAATAAAAGTGTGGTGACTAATTGGTAAAATTTGATTCAACTTGATTTATTAACGCTGCAAGTCAATTTCTCTAGAATCTATAAGAAAGGAAGCCTAACATAACAGTGGATTTGTTGATTGCTTTGGGGAACAAAGAGAAGACTTTCAATAAGTTCCAAAATAAGTCCACTGATGATGTGTGGCTAAGGTCTATAATTCTACAACTAGAGAATATTTATTTGGAGATATAATATTACAATGTTGAAAAGCAAAATGTATGCTTAATTTTTAAGGTTCTGGAGGACTAGATTAGGAGTCAGAGGATTGACAGTACAATATCAGTTTAGCTATGTACTTCCTAAACATGTGATGTTGGACAAGTTCATACTGGGGAAAGTTAGATGGCATAGTAGTTAAAATATTAAACTTGAGATTAGTAAAAAAAATCTAGGTTCAAATCCAGCCTTAAACACTTAACTATTTGACAAGTCACGTAAGTTCTCTGAGCTTCAGTTTCCTCATCTATAAAATGGGGCTAATATATTGAAATGATTACATGAGATAACATATAAAACTCTTCATAAGGCTTAAAGAACTGTATAAATGCCAGTTATTTTCTTATTAAGTCATTTGCCTCCCGGAGCTTCAGATTCCTCATCCATAAAATGAGAGGTTTGGACTAAATGATTCCTAAATTCCTTTCCAGCCCTAAATTCCCGTATTGTGTCTTATAAAAACCTCGGCTATAAATTAGTAATCAGATGGGCTTTCCCTTTTCATTGCTAGCTGAAATTCTGATGGGAGAATGACAAGAGAAGTATATTTGCCATTATTTAAGACACTAGAGTGGGAACTCTAGGTAATCAGTGGGCCTCATGAGGATCCTGGGGTGTTGGGAGGAGGACGGGGAATGCAATAAGGGAGAGAGTCAAGAAAATAAGGAATCTAGATTGCATGACAAAGTTTATCTGCTTCACTGTATTGCCTAAGCTTGTTTTTAGTACAAAAATATAGAAGCAGGATGATACCTCTAAGTGATGGCTGTTATACTTTTAATAATATTTATAAATAACAATGCTTGTACTGATTTCTGTTAACAGTTTTAGGAAGGGCTGAATGATTGGTCTCCCAATATTTTGGAGGGTAGTTGCAAAAAGATAGATGAGCAAAGCAATTGCCAGAGATTTTTCTTTGTCTTTCATGGGGAAGGGGTTCCCCTTCAAGAGGCAGGGGTTGCTTTCTGCATTGTTCTAACAGATCTCAGCAAGGACAAAGAAGAAGCCCTGGAGAAAGAGATGGCTCTGCTGCTGCTAAAAATGACCTGAGACTCTCATACCTGCTGTTCCTCCAAGATTACTCTCATTACTCAAAAAAGTACAGCTGTCCCTCCTTACTTCCATGCATACCCCTTTGGCTGCAGTTGATATTAAGCTTGTGACACCTTGTCCTCTTATATCTCTCTTAAAGGACATCTGTGGTGCTCATTTTAACCTGGCTCAACTAACATAAATATAGAGGGAAAGGAGTAAAATGGGTTGACAGGACCCACAATGTGATTTCTCTCATATGTGCAACTAGGATTACCAAAAATCAAAACCATTTTTTAAAAAGCAACTAAAACCAAAACCAAAAACAAAAACAAAAACCCAGGCCATACAACAGTGTATCAATAAGTGCCACCATTTGTTATTGTTCATCATCCCTGATCCCCATATGATTTGTCATATGTTTCAGATAATGGCATACCCCAATAACCGTATTCGACTTCTATCACTACCTACCATTGGCATTAAGAGAAAAAGTATAACCAAAAGCTGTCAAATAGCAGTTGCTCGGTCACCTTCTCAAAAAGCTCCTAGGGCAATCTTAAAAATGAGAAAGGTCAAAATGTTTTAAGTTCTTGGGAAGAAAGGTACTCCCTAAATATTACATAATGTTGAAGAATGTCTTCCCTGTTTTTGCTGTTCTGGGAACGTTTATTTATATGTTTTTCCCCTAGATCAGCCTTCTGGAAAGTTCTGTTATCATTCTAAATTCATAGTTACATATTTTATCTGAGTTAATTATTCACTCAGTGCCCAGAGAATCACCACTTAAGTGATCTGATTATCATTGAGAAGCAGATTGGTAAAGTCAGAAGAAAGTGAGATTTGAATTCAGAAGAACTCGATTTTTAAATACACACACATGTATATATATATATATATATATATATATATATATATATATATATATATGTATGTGTGTGTATGCATATACATAGATATACATATATACATATATTTTATGTACAGACATATATATTTGTATGTGTTTAGATAGATATATATATATATATATGTATGTATGTATGAATATGTATATAAGTATTCTCCATGTCTAACACCTCTTGATTTTCTTCTCAAAGAAAGTCATCCTAAAGTATGGGCAAGAGACTTTTATATTGTCTATAATAGAGATGTCAGTCAAACTTGCAGTAGGCTGCAATCCCCCACAATATTCCTAAGTGAATCCAAACAGGATTAAGATGTAATTAAGAATTGTTTGACAATAAAAATATGATACAATATAGATAATGTTAACTAGTCATTCTTAAAGTTAATAAGCACCACACAGGGATTTGTTTCTGTTTGAATTTGACAGCACTGGTCTATATATGGCCCTCTACACTGTGTGGACTCTTCTATTTCTATAGTAATAGTCACTGGGCATCAGAAAAAGTAGAGAAAAGTTCTAAGAGTCAAAATTTTAGATTTTCTTTAGAAATCACATTATTTGTTGTCATCTAAATATAAGATTTTTGCCCAATGACCAATGAAGACTCATACTACTGAAGGAACTAGAACCTATACACCTTTACATTCTTGCTTTCAGCATAATGAGAAATAAAAGGAGTTGCAGGAAGGTTGACTCACATGTTCTTCTTGAAGAGGAAGATAAAGGAGTAAATATAGTTGATTTTATTGTGTATCCATGGACAACACTATTTCGTAAGACATTTTCTAATTTCATATTGTGGTGTTTATGATGAATATTTGCAAAAAGACTACTATGAAAATAATTATAGCTTTACTGCCAATATCAGTTGTAGAGGATTCAGAAGCATAGAAATGATGTGAAGAATTCAATGAGATGCTACAAATTAAATTCAAATAATTTTAATACTAAGAAATGTCAATGCAAAGGTAGAAATAGGTGCAAACAGTAGTAATATGCTAGAAATGTTAATCAGGAAAAAGGCTTGTAAGAAGCTAAAGATATATAGACTAGGGACGTCAAACTCAAATAGAAACGATCCCTGTGGCCTGCATATTAACTCAAAAATGACAAATCAACATTGTCTACATTGTATTTATTATTTATTTTGTTAAACATGTCCCAATTATAACTTCATCTGGTTTGGACTCATTCAAGAGGAGGAAAATTAAATTAAAAACCTAGATTACAAGCAGATAAACCAAAAGAGAAGATTCTAGCATTAAAAGGGAAGATGAATATGAAAAGCATCTAAAAGCTTACAAAACATCTATAAATAAACACTGCGAGACAAAGGAAATTGAACTAATACCTGAGAAACATAGAACTCTATAGATTTCCAAGATAGTATTAGATTGCAGCACAATGTTACAAGACAGTTCAAGTGAGAAATCAGACTCTTAAGAGCAGCTAGGAATAAATGGCAGAATTTAAAGCCTATAGAGCAAAAAGATTTAGCAGAATAGGGGAGAGCTGAATTCACTTTAGCAAGTTTCTCCAAAGAAGTGGAAGAGAAAATATTTTATTGGAAATTCAAACATGCTGAAGTGAACAACAGTATGAAAAAAAGATTTTAAAAAATGAATAATGTTAAAACAACACTTGATCTCTAAACAAGCAAAACACTGATCTCCAATGCATGATGCATAGAGACAACTTGAGGATCTTGGCCCTCCAATAAGAACATGCTTAAGTCAAAAAACCTGAGAATCATAACACAATAAATAATACAAATGAAATTACTAAATTTCTGAATATATTAAATAATGTCAACCAAAAGAACCTACAGATTGGCTCCATGATTCAAAATTCAAGACATAAAATGAGTAAACTTCACAATTCTGATGACAAACAAAAATGTGTAAGTAACCAGAGAAAGATCTTCAACTATAATAGTATAAGAAATTTGAATGGCACAGGAATATTTTGCACCCACCAAAAATGAAGTAAAGGAATAGCATGATATATTCCAAAAAGTAAAGGAGCTCAAGATGCAACTCGATAATGATATAGCCTGCAAACCTCAGCCTAATCATCAGTTTAAAATATGTGTTAGATAAAACGGAAGCACATGAAGCACCTCTAGGGGTGGAAGGAGAGCAAATTATTTGACTTATAAACCTTCTAAAGAACAGAAACACAAAGATAAATAAATATAACTACCAATGTGATGAATTAAATTACCCAATAATGTAGAGACAATTTAAAAAACAGAAAGAGAAAGCAGCTATTAGGTTGAAACAATGACAACATAGGGCCCATTGAGAGATTTATGTTTTTAAGTATACAAAGGGATAATAAAAAAAAAGAGGAAGTTAAAGAATCAGGAGTAAAGATGGCATAGCAGCAATTCTGAAACACCATGGACTAAACTGCACAACACCTAGTACAAGTGAAGCAGTGTATTTTTTAAGAATTAAATTGCTTTTTGGACTGTGCATAAAAGGAGATGGGAGAAGGCAGACAGAGGGAAATTTTGATTTACCCTAATAAAGTGAATACTGACAAGAAATTTCAAAGTTCTCTTAAAGACTCCAAGCTTATGCCTGCAATAAAGGATCATATTTTAATATCCATATATTCCTGGTGATATTTTATAGATGCAACTCTTAACTATAGTTAGAATAATTGAAATTGGGGGTGAAACAAGGATGTCCATTATCACCACTGTTATTCAATATTGTACTGGAAACATTAGCTTTAGCAATAAGAGAAGAAAAAGAAATTGAAGGCGTTAGAATAGGCAAAGAAGAAATAAAGCTTTGCAGATGACATGATGATATACTTAGAGAATCTTAGAGAATCAAGTAAAAATCTACTTGAAATAATAAACAACTTTAGCAGAGTTGCAGGCTATAAAATAAACCCACATAAATCATCAGCATTTCTATATATTACCAACAAAGCCCAACGGCAAGAGATAGAAAGAGAAATCCCATTTAAACTTACTGTAGACATTATAAAATATTTAGGAGTCTACCTCCCCAAACAAACCCAGGAACTCTATGAACACAATTACAAAACACTTTTCACACAAATAAAATCAGATCTAAATAATTGGAAAAACATCAGTTGCTCATGGGTAGGCCGAGCTAATATAATAAAAATGACAATCCTACCTAAGCTAATTTACTTATTCAGTGCCATACCAATCAAACTACCAAACAATTATTTTATAGAGTTAGAAAAAATAATAACAAGATTCATTTGGAAAAACAAAAGGCCCAGAATATCAAAGGAACTAATGAAAAGAAATGCAGGGGAAGGTGGCCTAGCCATTCCAGATCTTAAATTGTATTATAAAGCAGCAGTCATCAAAACTGCTTGGTACTGGCTAAGAAATAGGGAGGTGGATCAGTGGAATAGGTTAAATATGCAAGACACAGTAGTCAATGACTATAGTAATGTATTATTTGATAAACCCAAAGACCCCAGCTTCTGGGATAAGAACCCACTCTTTGAAAAAAACTGCTGGGAAAACTGGAAAAGAGTATGGCAGAAACTAGGCATAGACCCAAATCTCGCACCATATACCAAAATAAAGTCAAAATGGGTTCATGACTTAGATATAAAGGCTGATACCATAAGTAAACTGGGAGAACAAGGAATAGTTTACCTATCAGATCTATGGAGAACAGAAGAATTCATGACCAAACAGGAGATAGAGAACATTATGAAAAGCAAAATGGATAATTTTGATTACATTAAATTGAAAACTTTTTGCACAAACAAAGCCAATGCAACTAAGATTAGAAGGAAGGTAGAAAACTGGGAAAGAATTTTTACAACCAGTCTTTCTGATAAAGGCCTCATTTCTAAAATATATAGAGAATTAAGACAAATTTATAAGAACACAAGCCATTCCCCAGTTGATAAATGGTCAAAGGATATGAACAGGCAGTTCTCAGATGAAGAAATTAAAGCCATCTATAATCATAAGAAAAATGCTCTAAATCATTATTCATTAGAGAAATGCAAATCAAAACAACTCTGAGGTACCACATCACACCTATCAGATTGGCCAACATGACAAAACAGGAAAATGATAAATGTTGGAGAGAATGTGGGAAAATTGGAACGCTAATACATTGTTGGTGGAGTTGTGAAATGATCCAACCATTTTGGAGAACAATTTGGAACTATGCCCAAAGGGCTACAAAAATGTGCATACCCTTTGATCCAGCAATAGCACTTCTAGGGCTATATCCCAAAGAGATCAAACAAATGGGAAAAGGACCCACATGTACAAAAATATTCATAGCAGCTCTTTTTGTGGTGGCAAAGAATTGGAAATTGAGAGGATGCCCATCAATTGGGGAATGGGTGAGCAAGTTGTGGTATAGGAATGTAATGGAATACTACTGTTCTATAAGAAATGATGAACAGGCTGACTTCAGAAAAACCTGGAAAGACTTATATGTTCTAATGCTGAGTGAAGTGAGCAGAACCAAGAGGACTTTGTATACAATAGCAGCCACGCTATGCAATGACTAAGAATGTTAAACTGAACCCTTCTCAGCATTACGAGGATCTAAGACATCTCCAGAGGCCTTGGGATGGAAAATGCTGCCCACATCCAAAGAAAGAACTATGGAAGTTGAATCGCTCTCACTTATTTTTACCTTCAGTCGAGTTTTGTTTCATCTTTCTGATGGTTCCTCCTATTGGTTTTAATTTTTACTTACAACTTCGCTAACGTGAAAATATGTTTAATGGGTATGTAAATGTAAAGCCTATGTCAGATTGTGCACCATCTTGGGGAGGGTGGGGGGGAAGAAAAAGGGAGAAAAAATTTTCAACTCAAAAGCATATGGAAAAAAAATTAAAAATTAAAATTTAAAAAATTAAAATTAAAAAAAAGAAATAAAAAAAAGAATAATTGAAGTTGAAGACAACCCAAAGAGTTATGGAAAGGAGTGTGGTAGGTTGTAATACATTACCAAAAAGGAAATATGAAAAAGAGGTATAAATTATTTCTTTAAAGAGCTGTATAATCTAAAATGTAATTGGTCATATTCGAAAGGAGGGATAACTTATGGACCCCACATATGTCCATTGGTATCATCATAATGGCAACAGAATTGGGCAACATTTTCTGGGCTACCTGTAGCAAACTTATAGAAGGATATGGACAATTTTCACAGGATGATAAGGTATGATTGGAATTAATCTGTACTGTTGGAGGAAATATTCACAATAATGAATTTATAGATAAATCCATATGTTGGAGATGATCACAGGCTTTAGAACTGGAAGGTGTAATGATGACAACAACAGTTGGCATTTATATCATGCTTTAAAATTATTTTTGAATTTAATCACCTTGTGAGATGAGAATTGCAGTTATCATGATCTACAATCTACTGATTAAGATACTGGTGTTTCTACAGGTTGAATGACTTAATCCAGGGACACACAGCTAATAAATATCAGTGGTGGGAATTGAACTCAGAATTTACTGAATGTAAATGCTGCATTCTATCCACTTAGAGATTATTCTAGACCACCCTCTTCATTTTAGAGATAAGGAAATTTGTGTCCACAAAAGTGAAATGAGTTTTCCAACATTATACATGTAGTAAGTCCCAGAGCCAATATTTAAACACAAGAACTTTGATTCCCAATTCCATATGACCTCTACTTTAGGACATTGTGTTGCTGTTTGATAACTGGTCTTTGTGTTACTACTGTGTGCCTGTTGGCAAATCACTTATAATCTCTGAGTCTCAGCTGTTTTATCTTTAAAATATTCATAATGGTACCTCACTTGCCTATCTTACAGATTTATTGTGGGGAAAGAAATTTTGTTTGTACAGTACTATATCAAAGTGAGTGATTATAGTTGTTGCTGAGAAAGTCCTCTTTCCAGATTTCTTTTAAATTTCCTGGTTGTCTTCCTGTTTTTCTTTTCCATGCAAGTTCAGATGCATAGATAGGGCACCAGTCCTGGAGATGACAAGACATGAGTTTAAATTTGAACACAGACATTAACAAAATGTGTGACCCTGGGCAAGTCAGTTAACCTGTGTTTACCTCAATTTCCCTATCTACAAAATGGATAGTATCTACATTTCAAGGTTGTTATGAGGATAAAATAAAATACTTATCTAGTTTACAACTATAAAGCATGATATAAATATCATATTAATCTACTTTAATTAGTACTTTAGGGTACCTAGTGATGATTTTTCTGAATAAATAAGTACACATATAAATCAAATATTCATCTTTACAGTGCCATGAGATACAATATAGCATAATGGAAAAAAAAAGTCAGGCATATCTGGATTTAATTCCCACTCACCTCTGACACATACTGTTTGTATGTCACTTAAACCTCTATAAATCCCAAGAACCTTTATAAGATTATAAGTTAAATAGCAGGTCAGCCCCAGGAGTAATAGTGGGGGATTACTTACTTACTATAGCAGTGAAATTATAGGTCCAATCTAAAAAGTTAAATGCACACTTACAGCCATTTCTTAATAATCTTCTAATTGTTTGACTTCCAAAAAGAAGCATGATATATTTTGATGTTCATCTCTAGGACTTATCCATTGTTTATTTTTATTACCTATTTACTACACTTTCTGGACAACCCCAATAACATGGCTGGCTAGCTGTTATTATCTAGAATACTTCAAGAATCCATGTCTTTATTCTCTCAGGTGTTGTTTAAATTTCCACTAGTTCCTAAGCACTAGATAATACCATTTGCTTAGTCAACGGTTAATAAACATTTATTTAGTACATACTACATACCAGAACTGTACTAAGCATTGGAAATACAAATAAAGGCAATCCCTGTCCTCAAAGAACTTACAACCTAATGGGGGAAGACAACATAGAAAAGGAAGCTAAAAACTGGGGAAGAAGATGACTGGAGCATGATGAAGTACAAAAAGAACAGAAATAGGGCAGCTGGTGGAAAATGTTCCACTTTTTAAGAATGATTAGTGACGTTTGATGAAGTAACATACCCATAGTTTCTTTAATACTTAGTTATTTCCTTTATTTTCCATTGGATTAAAAACCTTCACAATGATCTTGCAACACATTCATGTTTTCTCAGAGTTCTGCTATTTAATGATACCATGCCCTGCCTCACACTTCATCTTCTCCTACAGTGGGACTCAAGAATAGTGTCTGTGATTGTCATAATAACGACATTCAATACAACTCTGCTTACCCTTCAAAACAAACATGTTTATAGGATCTTAAAAATATTCGGGTTGAATGAGACCTTTGGGATAATCCAATGCAAATCCTTCATTTTTGCTCCTGGTAAAAAGGAGACCAAGTGAAGTTAAATGACTTGCGCAAATTCACTCAGCTAAGAAGTAAAATGTTTTGAACTAGACACCAGGTTTCCTGACTGCAGAAGTCTCCCAATCAAACCATATTGCCTCTCCATAACCAAAACCAGATCCATGTTTTCAGTAAGGTATATTAGAATGAAATAATCAGCTACCTAACTTGTATCAATTTTCTCAGCTTCAACAAAAAAGCACTGTTGGGCTTTGTGTTCCCCTAGAGCAGGGGTGAGGAACCTATGGCCTCAAGGCCAAGTGTGGCTCTCTAGGTCCTCAAGTATGGCCCTTTGACTGAATCTAAAAGTCATAGAACAAATCCCCTTAATAAAAGGATTTGTTTTGTAAAACTTAGAACTCAGTCAAAAGGCTGTACCCAATAACCTAGAAGGTGACATGCGAACTCAAGTTCCCCACCCTGGGAGATGATTACAACAAGTACAGCCTGTTTGTTAATGAGTGCTATTTTTTTTTCTGGTGAGGCAATTGGGGTTAAGTGACTTGCCCAGGGTCACACAGCTAGTAAGTGCCAAGTGTCTGAGGCTGGAACTCAGGTTCTCCTGACTCCAAGGCAAGAGCAGGTTCACCTCTCCTGTTATAAAAGTATAAATCTATAAGAAGTCACAACTCGATTTCATTCAACATCCCGGTAGTAATTCCAGGCACACTCTTTGCCCAAAACATCAAATCAGCTTCATTCATTGTCAAAATGATTACCTGATTATAAGTGCTGCATTTAGGGAGGTAAATAACTCATTTAGCCCATATCCTCATGCTCTAATTGTCCTAAAAATGACAATGTACTTTTAGAATCTAACTTGTAAGTAGTAGGGCTCAGGAATCAATAATAATAATAATAATAATAATAATAATAATAATATCATAAATATTAAACCATATTTGTTACATTTAATTTTAAAATTATACTCATGGTTCAGCTAGATAATAAATTTAAACATAAGAATATTTTAATATCATTACATAAGAAGGTAAAAATGATCACATATATATAAAGTATGATCATTTTTAGGTATCTGTATATATGCGTATGTGTATGTGTGTGCGCACATGCATGTGTGTATGTGTGTACTACACACATCTACTACTACAACTACAAGTACTAACTTGTAGTTATTGTCAGGCATGGTTCCACTTAATACAAATTTTCTTCTTACATTTGATAACCAACACTTAGAGTCTCAAAAATAGTTTCATATTCTCATTAATAAATAGATTTGTCTCATCTCAAAATCATTTCAAGATGCTGAAATGACACTTTCCTTAAATCTCTGAATATTACTCAAATGAATAGATAGGCATTACGATGACTAAATACATATCACCTGTATTCCATTTTGAAAAAAAAATTGCGTGCAAGTATATGTCAATATATACATATAAATATATAATTTAGATTTTTTTCTGAAGACAGAAGACAACAGTTGAAAAAAACGCATTATGTCATTTTAACTCAAAAGTTGTAAAGAAATATCATTCTAACTATAAAAATATTTACCTGTAAAATTTTCATTTGATTATTTTTACACAGTCCTTTAAACGTCCTCATATATATATGAAATGGATAACTATTAAATTATATTTTTGTTTCTATTTTGCTTATTTAAACATATTAAATTGCCACAAATACCTCAATAACTGTCACTAGGAATCTAGGTTTCTCATTATACAAGCAAGATCATTCTTTTCAGTTGTGTATCCCATCATCCTAGAATAATTTGATTCACTGCGAAAAAGACTAATATTCATTTGGTATATTAATAAATACACCATTAAATTTTCTAATGAAAAGGACTTTAAAATGGAAATACTATGTATCCAGAAGTATAGCTTTTAAATTTATTTTAGTATTCAAAAGATGACTCATTTGCATTTACATTCAGTTTGAGGCATCAAGACTTTACATTTTGTAAGTAGTTTAAATCTACAAGAATTCAAAAATGTAAAGAAGGAATAATTTAGGCACAAGGTAAGAAAACAGTGACAAAGAATATAAGTGTTTATGAGGGAAAAAAGTTTGATAATTGTTACTTAGATGGCTTAAACCCTGGAAAGATCATTATCAATTTGAAGATACCTGAGAAATCATATTTGGTTTTTCCTAATTACACAGAAATGTAGCAGTAGTGATGTGGCCATTTTAATTGTGTATGTGTGTGTATTTTACTGCAATCAAAAATGTGTTTTCAATTAAAGAGAAATGTATGCTTTATTTTACCAAACTCACAGGGAACAAGTATGTACTACATAAATTTAACTGAATTGATTTATGAAGACTTTTCTTAATCTGGGCTTTAGCACTAGTCTAACAAAACAAACAATCTTTTATTCATTATACCCCAAATTACATAAGGGATACTGACAAAAGTGTAAGTGTACAATTCATGATATTATAATAGACATCCTTAATAAAACAATAAAACTTTAAGCTATTCTAAAAATGCTTACATATTCTTGGAATGATATGAATGACTTATCATGACAAGCAGATATGTATTTTCTGTGTTGACACAGTCATATAGTCATGCTGCCATGGTTGGTAACATGCCTTTTTCTTTCCTTTTTGGGGAAAGTTGCACTGACCAGAACTGTCCAAAGCACTTCAGAAGCAAACACAAAATTACTTTTGAGAGAAACTGCCAAAGAAGGTTTTGTTCCAATGATTATAACCTACTATGACCTGGGAGAAACAGTTAGATCTTCTGGTTAAGCATTTAGACAAACAGGATAAAGTCCATGAAATAAGCTCTAGAATTATAGTCCTGTAATTCCAAAACTGCTCTGTTAACACCTTTAAGATTATCTAGTTTGAAAATTCCAGTGTCTGCTAAAGCATTCCCCGTTTGCTTTGTCTATACTTTCATGATTTTAGAAACCTAATCACCAAATAATCCCTCTCTGCCTTCATTTATCCAGAGAAAAGAATCCTAATTTATTTTAGTCTGTGTTCATCTGGAAGAATCTTTATTTAATCATTGCACTCATCCTTCTCTGGACCTTTAAAGTAACTGTTGTCTTTTTCTTTCCTTTTTGGGAGAGTTGCACTGACCAGAATTGTCCAAAGCACTCCAGAAGCAGACATAAAATGGCAAGATATTTTAGTTTACAATAACTAATAACAGCCATTTAAAAAGTAAAATGGTTCCTATTTTGTTTATGATACCAAAATATACTCTGGATTTTGTTCTCTTCCTCCATTATCTTGATTTCTAAGAACAAATTGGCCCCAATTCAATGTGGATATGTTCATAGCATGGTTAAACATTTTTTCTATTAATAATTCGAAAGCTTTAGCATTAGGGCCAATGTTTAAACTATTATTATCTTTGACTAACAGTCTAATTATTATAAAAATACACATTCATAATCCAATTCTGTCATGTGGGACAATATTGTTTTTCAAATTTTTCCTTGATGACAAACAAATCCACAATGAAGTTTATTAACTAATTCATTCATTCTTGTTCCTAGCTTTAGAGTTCAGGAACTAGAAGGGGGGAAATTTTCAAACATCCTATGGGCAGTCTAAAGTAGTGTCTCTAGTGAGAAATAGATTATATATGGTACATTTTTACAAATGTAAGCAGTAAAGATCTAGCCAATTACTGTCAAACATATCTCCTTAAAGTATATATGATAAATTAGGAAGGAATAAATGCAAAGAAACTGAAGCAAAACTTTTTTTGAAATCATATAGTAAAGTATCTGACAACAAAATATATCAATATCGTATAAAACATTCACATTAACATGGCACTGAGAATACTGAAATTGCCTGGATAGATTTCAGATTTTCATTTTATTAGACTTGTGTTTAGTTCTAAATGTTTCAGAACATATTCTATATTAGTGACTTGGTTTCCGAAGAATGATTATATATGGAGTAGCTATTTGCTATTAATAGAGTTTTCCGGACTTTAGCCAATAATAGGACAAAAACTTTCTTTTGGCATTCAGTAGAATTTTATGTTTAATAACTGGCATTATCACATATAAGGTGGGACAGTAAATCAATAAAGGCATGGTCACAAGAACACCTCATTTTTTCTTCAGATTCCAGTCTCTGGATTTTGTGTATGTGTAATTAATTCCGCCCTTTTTTTCTTATAAATGGACCATTGTCTCTCAAGATAGAATCTACAGATCTCAGAATATCAGAGTTAAAAGGAACCACAGAGCCCAGATCACATCTCAAAAAGAATCCCCACAGCAAAACAGCTGACAAATAGTTATCCAGGCTTTGCTTGGAGATCTACAGTAAGATGGACCCCTCCACTTGCAGAATCAGTTCTCTACTTTCATTTGGATCTAATTGTTATTAAGTATTCTTGTATTTTTTTTCCTAACATCAAGTCTAAATTTACCTCTTTGCAAATTCTACCCATTGTTTCAAGTCCTGTCCTTGGAAACCAAACAGAAAAAAAAGTCCAATGTCTTTCAATGTGATAGGATTTCAGGTGGTAGAAGTAATAGTAATAATAAGAGTTAACATTTATATTGTGCTTATGATGTGCCAGGCATTGTGCTAAGTACTTTACAATTATCTCAATTGATCTTCACAAGAACCTTGGAAGGTAGCTGCTATTATTATGCCCATTTTATAAATCTGGAAACTGAGGCAAAGAGAGTTTAAGCAAATAGCCCAGTCATATTGCTAGGAAATATTTGAGGCCAGATTTGACCTCAGGTCTTCCTGACTCCATGCGTGTTCCTCTCTCCACTGCATCACCTTAGTTTTCTCTTTAAGCATACAACATAAATGAGAGTGCCTTTACCATTCTGATTGCCATCTTCTAGACTTTTCTAGATGAGTAATGTGCCTCAAAAAAAAAAAAAACATGGTACGCAAAATAGAATATGATTTTCCAGGTATGAGTGATCAAGTTCAGTAATATCACCTCCTTATTTCTGGAGAGGATGCTTCTTTTAATGCAGCCCAAGATTGCATTAGCATTTTTGGCTACTATATTAGTCAACCAACAAGCAGTTATTAAGCACACATATGCACCAGGATGATGATGGTGATTAATGCTGGTGATAAAAAAAAAAAAGGCAAAACAATCACTCTCTTCAAAGCTTACATTCCAGTGAGAGAGACTACATATGTATAAATGGGTACAAATAATATGCAAATATTAAAGAGTAGATAGAAGGTGACCTTAGAAGCACACATAGAAGAATGAGAAAGAGGTCTCTTACAGAAGGTAGACATGAAGGAAATCATAAGGAAAGACAGAGTTTTATAGAGGTGGGGTGAGGAGGAAGAACATTCAAGGCACAGGGGACAGCCAGGAGAAAAAAAAAGGAAATAGAGTATTATTTGAAAGGAAAAGCAAGAAAACTGCATTTTAGAGTACACAGAGGGCAGTATATAATAAAATTGAAAAGAAAGAAAAGAGACACATTTTAAAGAGCTTTCAATGCCAAAGGACTTTACTTGATCCAAGAAGCAATAGGGAACCACCAGAGTTTATTGAGAAAGGGAATGACATAGTCAAACCTTTACTTAAAAAAAAAACATTTTGGCAGAGTGCGGAGAAACTTAAAGCAGGGAGATTAACAATGAGATTTATAATTTTCTTGACAAGAGGATGATTCAGGTGTGAACTAGGGTAGTAGCCAGTGAATTGAAAGATGGGAGTTGAATGCTAGAGATATTTTGGAAGTAAAAATGGCAATATTTGGAAACTGATTATATGTAGAGTTGGAAAGGGTGAGGGGTTGAGAATCATGCTGAGATTACAAATCTGGAAGACTTGAAAAAGGATGGTGTCTTTGAGGTGAATAAGGAACTTTGGAAAAGGAGGTTTCTAGGAAAAGATAAGTTCAGTTTTAGAAATGTGAGTAATTTAGATCAGCTCCCCAATTTTTGGATGAAGAGAATGAGGCCCAGAGTGGTAAAGTAATTTGTCAATAGATAGCTCATAGCAGGACTGGAATTTAAAGCCAGATCCTCTGATTTCAATCACCACTGTTCCCTCATATTAATCTCATAGTCCAATAAAACACCCAGATCTTTTTCAGACAAATCTTACCTATTCGATGAAGTTGATTTTTGGAACCTAAGTACCGTGGAAAGTAATTCTAGCTTTGGATTCAGAAGACCTGGATTTTAATTCTGGCTATGCCACTTTCTACTCATAAGACCTTAGACAAACAATTTAACTTCTCTGAATTTCAGTTTCATCATTTGTAAAAGGAGGGGCATGGAAGAGATGACATATAATATGTTTTCTAGCACTAAATCTATGATCTTATTAATTTATATTTATCTGTATTACATTATATCTTATTCCTGTAAAGGTCTTTTAGCTCCTGATGCCATTTGACTGTGATAGCTCCTCTCTCATTGACATGGGATTGTATCTAGGCTATTTCTGGCTTCCCCAACTAAAAAATGCACAATATATAATTTGAAGTACAAAATAAATGAATAAAATGATGCAGACATTTGTAAAGTGGATTTGACCAATCTTTATCAATGTACATAATCATATTTAATTATTCTCATAAAATTATTCATCAAAAGATTTTTTTCCTTAGTCACAGGATATTTTTAGGCTGAATTGGATGAATGTTCATGCAAATTCTTTCCTATATAATGACATTAATCGTTATTTATATATGAGAA
This sequence comes from Phascolarctos cinereus, assembly GCF_003287225.1. Taxonomy (NCBI): domain Eukaryota; kingdom Metazoa; phylum Chordata; class Mammalia; order Diprotodontia; family Phascolarctidae; genus Phascolarctos; species Phascolarctos cinereus. The sequence continues at coordinate 345,532,542 of NW_027555847.1, read as the reverse complement.
TGAGTACATTTATAGTACCAAACTTTTGCCCCTCAAAATAGTGTCTTGGTAGATTACTTGGTAAAACAGAGGTAAAATGTTAAATCAGTTGGCTCAAAGATGAGATGAATCATATATTGTATGTATATTATACATATATATATATGCATGTTATATGTAACACATACATACATTATATATGTGGATATATCATGTATATTTGGATTTGAATTTCTTTTCACTTGCATGTGCTCATTCTCTGCTTTCTATGAGATAAAGAGTTATATAATAGAGCACCGGCCCTGGATTCAGGAGGGCCTGAGTTCAAATCTACCTCAGCCACATAACACTTATTAGCTGTGTGACCCTGGGCAAGTCACTTAACCCCATTGCCTAAAACAACAAACACAAAACAAAACAAGACTCATATGTTCTTGTTTTTTTCTTCTAAATTGTTTGTTTTTTATAGATGTACATTTAGCACACAGCTTCACCCAAGAAGAAGTGGGGAAGAGAAAGTCTCAGAAAATGTTTACTAGCTAATATGACACTAAGCAAAGTAATGGTTTAGTTATAATTTATTTACAGATAGGAAATAATTTATCTCAAGTAAGAAACTAGAATTCCCATAAGGATTAGTTAATAGTCAAATTTAAAAAGTGTATCAAATTTCATTATTAGTGGCAAAATGGTATAATGGAGAGAGTGCTGGAAATGAAGTCTGGAAGACCTAGAAGGAAATCCCTTTACCTGTATGACCCTGGGCAAGACACTCAACATCTCAAATCAAGATTGCTTATCTCTAAAATTAAATCACTGAGATGTTATGTCAAACGGGATAAGGTATCTAAAGTATTTTGCAAATTTTAAGGAACTACATAACTATAAATAATAAATACTTAATAAAAATATTTCAGATTGTCTAGCACATATATGGTGCACATTATTAGGGATTCCTTCCCTTGAGGAATTTATAAACATTTAGAAGAAATAGACCACATTTACAAATATTAAAAATATTAGACACTCTCTTTTAAATCATTTGGACTTAGGGTTTGAGAACCTTCAAATTTTAGTGATCTTTTAAACTAAGAAAGAGCTCTTAATAATCTATTTTTTGTTCCCCAAAACAAAAAGATCATTGTGGGGAAAGGAGTTCATGATGAGAACATAGTGGGAAGATAGAGCCATGTTGATAGTGAAACATAAGTGTCTGTAGACAAAATTATTTAACAATTCTGACCAAAATGTGTGAATATTGTGGGAAGAAAGTCCAATCATTGGAAAGGATGTCATGTGGCTTCCATCCTTGCTGGAAATTCCTTTGAACTCACAAAACAATAATATTAAAAAGATTATAAACAATAGACTGAGAATTCTTCCCCCAGGCATAGAGCGTTGAGGGTGGCAGAGAGAAAGAACTGGTTATTTAGCTAGATCTAAAGTCACCTTTTGTTTTTTTTCTTTGACTATTACTCAATGATCTATGTAGAAATACTACCCAATTAAACATGTATGTAAAACCCCTTTGAAGAGGATACCATATGAATTTGCCATACCATAGGGAGCAATAAAACTCATTCTTAATGATCTCTCAATTGAATTACACCCTAAAGGTCAATACTATTACTCAGACAGAATTTTCAGTAGGTCATAATAATAATGAATTACTGTGATATAAATGACAATCATAAAAAAATGTTTAGTCCTCAAATATATTTCTATATTTAAAGAGATATCTATGTATCATGCTACAGTAATGCTGTGACCAAAAAAAAAATGAACCAATCGGAAACCTGACAATTGTTTATTCAAAGAGACAATGACACAAACATATGAAGAAAGCACCATATTACTTAAATTCATATTGCACAAATTGAGGTTCAAAATTTTTATTGCGTCAAAATTGCAAGTTTATCACAGAATGATAGAAATAGAAGGTCATTAAACTCCTGAAATAGTGAGTAATTTGCAGTGCATGGAACCAGGAAATCTGAGAAGAGCAAGTACACCTGACTTCAGCAGCAAACTCACTGCTCCAAATTCAGAATGAGAGTTAGGGAGAAAATGAGAAGGGCAGAGCCTGGCTTTCAGGAAAAGAGAAGAGCATCCTCTACTGCTCACTTATTCCACTTGTTTATTTATACTCTCAACAAATATTTGAGCACTTCATATTTACACTGACAATTCTAAGCTATAGGGATGAGGGAAAATGAAGCCAGAATTAGGCGGGTTCATGTCAGGCACTATTTAAGAAAAAAAAAGATTCTTTCTCTTTCCCATGAGGCATAATTTAATTACATTTTTTTCCTGCTTATAAGCCACTCCATGTCCTCTTTTCCCCTCTCTCTTCCTATTTTTTTTGTTTTTCTCAATTTTCTATTTAATTTCATTTAGCAGCTCTCATACATCCACCACAGTAGGTGCAAACATTTATATAATGTTTTAAGGTTTGTAAAATTCTTTCCATACTTTTAACTCAGTTAGTCTTCACAACAACCCTATAAAGTTACAATGTAGCCCTTTTTAAAACATAAGGAAATTGAGACACCAAGAAATTAAGTGACATTCCCAGAGTCATACTGCTAGGGAGTATCTGAGGAAGGATTCGAAATTAAGTCTTCCTGACTGCACGTCCTATGGTCTGAAACACTGTGATCTGCCTGCCTTTGTGGGGAGGAGGAGGAGGATTAGGATAAAACTAAGATTTATATGGCAAATTGCACATATTTATGAGTAAAAATTGTCAAACTTTTGGGTTCCAATATCACCTATAAGTTTTCTTAACTGCTCCTATCCCCTTGATTGTTTTCAAGCCTCAGGATAATGCTTGGATTCACCTTCACCCTCTTGCCCCTATCTACTCCTATCCACATTTCACTCATGCTGATCACCCCTCCAATCCCTAAATTTAGAACCAACAAATTTCTTGCCTAGAAAGTGTGACTGGCGATTGCTACAATTAAAAAAATGAAAAAAAATTCTCTTTGTGCAAGTTCCTTACCCAAGCAAGAAGATAATTAATTTTCCTTTCAGGCAGGTAAATGTTAAGAACGTGGTGGCTAAGTCCATTTATAGCCCTGGGTTCACTATCTACTACCAATTCCAGCCATAAAAATGTCACTTGCATGCTAATTCACAAATGGATTGATTAAAACAGAATATGGAGTCAGACAAATTCACTGATAATCATGCAATTGAACGTGGGAAACTTTCATCAAGAAACTAAGGAAATGGAAAAGAGCATATTTTTTTCCTCAGCTATACACATCACCTTCACAAAAATTGACAATGTATTAGGGCATTAAAAAACTTCACAAACTTCAGAAAAGCAGAAATATTAAATGAAACTTTTCAGACCATAGTTCAATAAAAATTAAACTCAATAAAGGACTGAAGGAGCACAGATTAAAAATTAACTGGAAACTAAATAATTTAAACCTAAAGAATGAGTGGGCCAAAAAAGAAACCATAGAAACAATCAATAATTTCATTAAGAGAATGACAAGTATAAGACAACATTCCAAAATTTGTGGGATGCAGCCAAAGCAGTATTCATAGGAAAATGTATATCTCTAAGTGCATACGTCAGTAAAAGAGAGAAAGAGCCAGATCAATGAATTGGGCATGAAATAAACACGCACACACACACACACACACACACACACACAAGAAAATGAACAAATTTAAAATCCTCAATTTAACACCAAATAAAAATCCTATAAATCAAAGGAGAGAGTAGCTAAATTTAAAGTAAAAAAAAATTGAATAAATTAAATTAGGATATGGTTTTATGGGAGAAACAACCCAATAAAATGGACAAACTATTGGTTAATTTGATTTTAAAAATAAAGAAAACCAAACAACCAGTATCAAAAATGAAAAGGGTAAATACACTACCAATAAATACAAAATTAAAGAAATCGTTGGGAGTTTTTTTGCTGATTGTGTGCCAGCAAAACTGACAAAGTGAAATGGATGAATATATACAGAAATAAAAGTTGCCCATATTAAGAGGAATAAATAAAATACTTAAATAATCCTGTCTTTGAAAAAAAATAACAAGCCGTGAATGAGCCCTCTAAGAAAAATCCCAAAGTGGGTGGATTTACAAGTAAATTCAATCAAACATTTAAAGAAGAGTTAATACTACATAAACTATTTGAAACAATAGGTAAAGAAGTAATCCTACTAAATTCGTTTTACAACATAAATATGGTTTTGATACTTAAACCAGGGAGAGAAAAAACTGAGAAAGAAATCTATAAACCAACTTATAATCACCAAAATAATCTAGCTTTGGCTATGAAATAGAAGGATGGATCAATGGAATACATTAGTTACATGATTCATAGCAGTAAATAACCAGAATAATCTAGTGTTTGATAAAACTAAAGATCCAAGTTTTGAGAGCCAGAACTCATCATTTGACAAAATCTGTTGGGAAAACTGGAAAGCAGCTTGCAGAAACTAGGCATATGCTGGCATCTCACACAAATTAAGATGAAATGGATCAATGATCTAGACATAAAGAATAATATCATAAGGAAAATGTATAGCAAATATCTTTGATAAAGTTCTTTTTCTCAAAAATGTAGGGAACTACACAATGGCTTCCCCACCTGGGTGGGTTCTAAACAATATTGTTAAGAAAGTTAGTGAAGAAGCCAATATGGTAGAGTAAAAGCAGTGACTTGTTTGAGCTCTCCCCCAAATGCCTCCAAATACCTGTAAAAAATGACTGTAAACAAATTCTAGAGCAGCAGAACCCACAAACAGACAGAGTGAAACAAATTTACAGCCCAAGACAATCTGGAAAGTCGACAGGAAAGTCCTGTTGCACCAGGCTGGAAGAGGAGCATAGTTCAGTGTGGACCACGCCAGAAAAGACAGGGCCCAGTAAACTCACAGCAGGCTTCAGGGGCTGAATCAAGGGAAGCTGTGGCAGTTTCCAGACTTCACAACTCACAAAAGCCAAAGACAAATCAGAAGATCAGTGGGAAAGGTCTGTCAGACCTGGGTGAGAGAGGAGCATGGTCCATCCCAGTCCTGTCACAGCCCTGTGGAGGTGGTGGTGGCAGCTGCTTCCAGAGATCTCAGCCCACAGATGGTGGGGGGATCAAGCAACTGACCAGAGGAGGACTGCAGGTATCTTTTTGCTGGAGCTGAGGCAGGATTTTCTTGCTTTGCCCTTGCTTAGAGCTGGTTGCAGTCCTGGATGGTGGTCCTGATATGAGGAGGAGTGCTGACATGGTGGAACTTATGGCGGCAACAGAAAAGGAATCCTCCTCACAGTCCCAAGGCAGAAAAGAGTGCTTTTGGTCACTCATAGACCAGAATACAGGCTAGGAAAGGACTAAACACTTTGCCCTTCATCATACCACCTTAGAGGAGCTAAAAATTTATAGATACCTAGAAGTATCTCTGAAAACAACTGCACAAAACTCCCGAAGCTGGGGACAGTACATTCTCTACACTGGAACCAGACTCTTACCTTAACAAAGAGTTAAAACTCAAGTAATTGGCTGGGAACATGAGCAAACTGCACAAAAAAAAAGTCAGACCATAGTCTCTGTCTTTGGTGACAAAGAAGATCAAAACATACAACCAGAAGAAGATAAGAAACAGCGGCACAAGATCCCCAAATCTTGGGACAGTACACCCTCCACACTGAAAGCAGAGCCATACCTCAACAAAGATTTTCAAAGTAATCAAGTAATGATCCAAGTCAATTCCAAATGACTCATGATGAAAAATGCTATCTATTTCTTGAAGGGGAACTGACAAACTCTGAATGCAAATGGAAGTGTACTTTTTTCACCTTTTATGTTTCTTGATTATTATTATTATTATTATTATTATTATTATTATTTATTATTATTATCATTGTTATTATTAGCAATATGGATTATATGAAAATGTGCTTTGCTGGTCTGTACATGTAGATTTGATATCATATCAATTGCCTTTTCAATGGGTGAGGGAAGAGCAAGAGGAAGGGAGAGAATTTAGAAAATAATTTTTAAATGAATGCAAAAAATAAATATACATCTGACATATTCAGCATATTATTAGTATGTATTTATGTATGTAAGTATATTCACGTATAAAATAATATATGCATGTGTATTCATATATATATATGTAATTCATATAAATATATGTAAATAAGTAAAAATTTCATAGTATTGCTTCTACTGAAAAATCCAAAATATCAATAACCATATATGAAAGGTTTCGAATCAGCAATAATTAGAGAAATGAAAATTAAAGCAACTCTAATGTTCCATACTAACCATATTAGCAAAGATTACAAAGGAAGAAAATGATAGATGTTGGAGGGGCTATCAGAAATAGTTGCATTAATGCAGTGTTGGTAGAGCTGTGAATTGATTTGCTCCTTCAGGAATGCAATTGGGAACAGCACTCAACAATCTGCTATTTTCTGCTTAACCCATCGACCCAACTCCATCACTACTTGGCCTATACCCAAAGAGATCAAAGAAACAGGTAAGAGACTCATATGTATGAAAATATTTAAAGCAGTTTTTTAGTAATATTTCCATATTAGAAACTAAGGGAGTGCTAACCTTCTAGAGAATGGCAAAACAATTTTGATATATGAAGGTAATAAAATATCATATTGAATCTTCTTTGAGGAAGAGAGAGAAGGAAAGAAAAGAGGGGAGAGAAAAGAACAAAGTGCTATGAAATCAGGTGAAGGGAATGCAGTAATTTAGGTACCAACTTCTTCTATGTGTTTGGCTGCTTCCAAAGACATCCATAACATTTTGTTTTATTTTTCCTTGTTTTGTCTTACTTTAGAACAGTGCCTAGTATGTAATACAAGGTGCTCATGTAAATGTTGGAATCATTTTGGATAATGGTCTGTTCAGAAGGGTTCTCAATTCTCCATTCTAGTAAATATGTTCTTAGTGGCTCAAGCCTCTCCCAATTAAAAGATACTGCCTTCTGACTTTAGCCTCAGATCACACCATTACTTGTCCCCCGATGGCTTAGACTGATAGTGCACCCTTCACTATACCAAGCAATTGATTAACTGCACAATTAAAAATCAATCATTCAGGGGCAATGAGATGGTGCAGTGGATAGAGCATCGGCCTTGGAGTCAGGAGGACCTGAGTTCAAATCCATTCTCCAACAAGAAATTTGACACTGACTAGCTCTGTGACCCTGGGCAAGTTACTTAACTCCATTGTCTAGCCAAAAAAATAAAATATCAATCATTCTGAAATCATTCAATCTAACTTCACACAGTAAGGAAGAAAAATACATCATATCTTTCTTCTGTAACAAAACATGATAATCAGTTATGTGTCCAGAAGTCCTGAAGGTCTAAGAGAGACCAGATGTCAATTACATTCTAGACAAAGTTTTTAAGGAAGATACATGCAGTTTACTCAATTTCAAACCTGTCATATTTGTGTATGTGTGCTTTCCTTTTTTTTCTACTCCACTTAGTGTTGGGAAGAAAAGCAATTTACTGATATTCATTCAGAATTTAAAAGAGCCTCAAAAACGTAAAAAAAAAAGTCATGATTAAAAAAAACTAAGCTCTTGGGAATAAATTACAGTGATCCTTGCAAAGTACATAGTGGTTGAATTATAATAGAAGAGCGGATTGAAAATAAAATCAATCTCTAATATTTTTTTCAACTTGAAGGCAGATAACTACAAATATTTCCCAAGAATTGTTTCAAGGTATTCTCAGACCAAAGATATCTATAGCAGTAATAAAGTGGCCAAAATGAGAAAAAGAATTGATGACAAATTGTTCATTTGAAAAGTTGTATTTTCTATTACAGAAATTGGACAATCAACGTAATTAACCAATCAATGAGCATTTATTATTGATATTGAGGAATATTGTATTTATGGCTAGGGAAAACTGCTGGAAGGCTGGAGACAAAGTACATGGCAATTCTTGTGGTCTGTACCTTGAATTGAGTCACTACCACCTACCTTACATTGTAAATTCTAAAATATTATATCTATATAGATGCAATAAAAAAGTTAATGTTCATTCATGGCCCTTGTTCCACGTATTACTGTACCTTGTATCTATAGGATGGGAAAAACATATCTAAGGTAATGGGGCAGAAGAGACTCTAACAAAGCTGGTCAAATTAGCAAGATGATTGTCAAATCTCAGTTTCCATTTGTGTATAATCAAGACATAGCTCTCATATGTAACATGCCTCTGAGGGTAATTTTGATGATGGTAAGTGCATTAGTTGTGAAATCAACAGGTCAGCATTTTAAAAAATGATTCATCATATGCACTTTAAAAATGAAAACAATAACCAGATCATCATACAAGAAAAGTCAGGTTCTATTACCATGATGAATTTATGCACAATTCCTTGTGGGAGAAGAGTACCTAGACAAGCAAACTAATATTTAGAGCAAGCACATAGAAAATTAAGTGCTATGATTGTTTCAGATATGTTTATTGGCCTTGGCAAGCTATTTTAAACTCAGTCTTAGTTTCCTCATCTGTAAAATTGTTATAACAAAATAACCTAACTCATAAGGTTGTTGTGAGAATCAAGTGAAATATTATATCTAAAGTGCTTCACCCTTTCAAGTTTGGTAAAAATGTGTAACCTTCTCAATCTTTCCTCCTATATTTCTTAATTTTCCCCCTCAAATACTGCCTCAATAGCAAATATAGATCCTTCTTAACTTACAAATGGGTTATTTTCCAAAAGAGTATTTTTAAATCATTTGCTTGAAGTTCAGAATATATATTCCCAATGGGGAAAATAATTTATAAGTTGTTAGATTTCCAATGCTACAGATTCGATTTAGTCTATAAAGCATATGAAGCTTAGTACTTTGTTACAGCTCAGGCATTTCTCAGTTGTGTCTAACTTTCTATGACTCCATTTGGGGTTTTCTTGGCAAAGATTCTGAAATGGTTTGCCATTTCCTCCTCTAGCTCATTTTATAGATGAAGAAACTGTAGTAAACAAGGTTAAGTTACTTACCCAGGATAACACAGCTAGTAAGTGTCTAAGGCCATACTTGAACTCATGAAGATGAGTCTTCCTGACTCCAGGCCTGGACACTATCCACTGCACCACCTAGCTGCCTAAAGCTTAGAAGTACAATAAAATCTTAACTATTACCAACCCTTAGGGGTGTCATGATGCCTAACCACAATTTTTTCTAGCCTAGACTTAACTATTTAAATTTTGAAGCCAATTTATTTATGTTACTATTTTTGATGCCTCTTGCATATGTCCATTTTCCATTCTCAATGTCACCACACTCTTCACTACTTTAAACTTTCATATAAATATTATTCACATATACACACATGTATATGTATCTTATTCCAAACTATTCTATTATCCTAGCAACTGTACTCTGACTCCAGTTACTCACCTTTCTGATGTATACCAACAGCACTATCAGGTTAACATTCTTAGAGCATAGCTCTGCTCAAGTCATTCTGATTGATTATTGGATTACTGATTTTTTTTAAATTTCCTTTGCATGACATTCAGAGAATATAATCTGTTATAGGAGTATTCTATTGTACCCTTTGCCCTGAAGTGTCAAAGTGCTGGAGACGGTCCATTCCATAAGTGTTTTCAGTTTGTTGGTCTAGTCAAGGAGCCAGAAACCATTCAAAGACATGATACCAAAGTTCTAAACTCTATCATTCTGTCACAAAGAGTAGTGAAGCATGATGAGATGTAAACTTGCTGACTTTTGACAGTAATTACGGTGGAGCTTGTGAACAGGTCAGTGCTCGAGAAGGAGCGCTGACTTGTGAAAACAACAGGGAGGGTAGGGTGGCAGCAATCTGCCTACATGCTATCTTTGGCATAAGTGCCATAGGTTATCATAGGTCTTCTGAAAAGTAATCTGTCAACAAGAATGATTTAATGGTCTCTTTTGTGACTCTCATACCCTACAAAAAGCAAACTATTTGAGAGAATAATTCTCTGAGAGATTTTTCATCTTGTCACCCTAAGACAAAGCATATTGTCTTTAAAAAATATTACAAGTAAATATAGGAACACATACTAGCATATCAGAAAACTCTGAAATCAGGGACTATTGGTCCAAATCAAATATGTGTAATTGGGACCAAATTTTATTATATCCTCTGAGCTCCCTTCCAGCTCTAAATTCATGATAATGATCTTAAGCATTTACGTGTTCATCAAATGCAGTGTTCATTTAGATGGCCTTATGTAGGAAAGACTTCCAATGGCAAAAAAAAAAATTTTAAGCTGGTTTTGAAAAAATGGAAAAACACTGGATGACAGAGAAGATAGAGAAGGGACAGCTGACACATATAATAACCCAGGACTGAAATCAAACCACCAGTCTGATTTACTAACTCAAGGTGGCATGGTATAACAGGAGGAATGTGAAGTCAGAGAATTTAATTTAAAATCATGATTCTGATTCTTTCTGCCACACCTGAGATCCTAGACTTCATGGGTGATTCTTTTGTTGGATATTTTCTTCTGACATTACTGCTACTTCTAGTCTTCCTACACTATAGCCACTCTCTATATCTAGCTTGCTCAATGTTCATAGTCAATTATTCTCTGCCCTTCAAAATGTTTCTAGATCTATTGCTCCCCTAAATGAACCTATTCTCCATCTTGTTTGTATGTGATCCTGACACAGTAAGCACTTAATAAATGTGTTATCTGCTATTGATAGATTTGTCAATCTTTTTTTCTATCTAGCTAATAACTACTAGCTAGCACTCATGTAGCACTTTAAGGTTTATGAAGCACTTTTGAATAATATTGCATTTGATTTTCACAATAATGTTGTGAGGTAGGTACTACTATTATAACAATGATATGGATGAGAAAACTAAGGCTGAGAGAGTTTAAAATAACTTGCCCAGGCTCACCCAGCTGGACAGTTTTTGAGGCAGTTATTAGGTGGCATGTCTTCCTTAGTCCAAGTCCAATGACCTATCCACTAAGTCATCAAGATGCCTCTAATATTCATCTCTACTGCTTTTCATTCCCTAACTATGCCTGGTACTTTTCAGCATCTATGCATGTGCATAAGATTTTTTTTTCCCTAGAGACTGATTTTCCTTCACTAACCATCAATGTTAGAAGCTGGCACAGCCTGATCTTGGCTGGGTTCATGAATGATGACCAAATATTTTTAATTAATACATTCAAAATGAAATGATTTCTTTCCTCTAAAAGTCAGTACCATTCTTCCATGTACAAATGCTCATAGCCATGCATTGGGGTGTGAAGGACTGTTGCTGGTATAGCAATCATAAAGAAGACAAATAGAAGTGAAGCCTTGAACACCTGTGGTATGTAGGGCACAGGTGGCAATTTTGGCATCTGCAAGCAAAGTCTCTGGAGTTCTGGCCAAATCCCAATTTGGGTAACCTAATTACCCATTCATATGACCTAATTCTTTCATAGATTTCAATCAGGGTAATATTCACTTCCTCTACTAAACAATTTCTGCACTGTCTTTTAGGGTATTTTCCTGGTTGATAAAATCACTCCAGGATAACATCTGAACAAACAATCAAGAAGTACTTGAAAGAGAGCCAATAAAAATTATTCTGGCTGAAATGGATAAAGACTTTATTTTATATAGACATAAACTGCTCACGTTTGAGCTCCTTCATTCTATTAATTCATTTATTTGAGCTCCTTCTATTCTATTAATTTCAATAATCTACCAGAAGCCCACATCCACTCTGAGTATATGGTGTCCTCCAAAATTTGATGCCTAAAGAATAGCATTAGCACTGCATAGTAGTCCAGGTATCAATCCTCCTTACTCCTCCTTTGATGATGATGATGATGATTTTACCATGTCTAGGGCTTCTATGGCCCTACTGGAAGCTTCCTCTATCCTTCAATAACCAACTGGCAGCAGGTGAAAATAAAACCTAACAAGTGAACAAGTAAGAATCTGAGGAAAGCACTGGAGAGGGGTTCCATGCTTCCCCCTCCGCCTAAAACAACATGTAGTTATGAAGGGAAGTGCTTGGCAGAGGGGGAGAGGGAAGGGGAAAAAAGTTGAAGGGCAAAAACCTATTACTAAAATCTATGAATGAATTAGTAAAGCTTATTTCCATAACTTTTGCATACTTTCAGATAATCTCTAATGTATGGAAGCAGTAAAGTCCAACAGCTTGCTAATTAATATGTGTGTTTCATGATTCACAGTGATGCTGGCCCAGTGACTAATCTGTCATTTATACTTCTGTCAAACTGGAAGATTATCCACCTCTATCTCAAAGCACTTGCATGAATAGCTGTTCAGGAAGTTTGGCTAAAATTACTCACAAAGACAGTGGCCCTTTGAAAGCTCATGTATCTTGTGAAGTTGTATGGCTCTGAAACAGGTTAGGATGAGAAAAGCAAAGTCAGAGACTTTCATTTAAAATATTTTAAAAGAGTAAGTCTTCATTTTTTCATTATGCTGGCAATTGATGTAATGAAAATGCTTCATTTCTATTTGAAGGTGATAATAATTATCCTTATGAGTGGGTGTGGTTGCTTCTTAGCAATGGATATCAGATGTTCCCTTACTATGTGCAAAGGAAGGCTAGCATGTGTTTCATGGCTACAGATACTTATTCATTTCATTGTTTATAATGGAATTTTTCATGAGAATCAAACAAGAACATTCAATAAACATCACAAAATTAGCCACATTCTGCTAATTTTTTTCTCCAAGAATTCTACACACTGTTGTAGATGAGTGTGAATCTATAGACTCAGGGCCAAGATTTGAATGCAGGTTCTCTAACTCTAAATCCACCACTCCTTGAATTCTTCATATCACTGATGTCTTAAACTTCAAATCTACTTAAGTATATGTAAATATGGATACATTATATGTAACAGAGTAGCAATAATACTGCTTTATTTGCTTATATTAATAATAACCAGCTAGTATAGTGCTTGAAGGTGCAGAGTATATATATATATATATATATATATATATATATATATATGCATGATCACATTTAACCCTAACAATAACTCTATGGAGTAGGTGTTTATTTTACAGGAAACTGAGGCTGAGAGAAATGAAGTGACTTCCCAGTGTCATTTAACTAGTATCAGCAGCAGTATTTGAATTCTTTTTGATTGTATATGCTTCAAAAAATTTTGTGTCTTTTGCATTCTAAAATATTTTATTGATGATATTGTTTTAAGGTATCTATAAGAACCCACTGACCCACTATCCCTAGTAGAAGCCCTCTCTTTGTGCATATATATATATATATATATATATATATATATATGTGTGTGTGTGTATATGTATAATGTATACACACACACACACACACACACATATATATAAAATATACATACATAGATTACAGCCAAAAAAAGAAGAAAAGAAACATTGGCCATGACTGCATATTCATATCTCATTCTGAATCTGATATCTATGCAGGAGGTGGGAGTTATATTTCACCGTTAAGTTTTGAAGTCACTATTTTTGATACTTTATTAAGAGTTCTGAAGTCTTTACAAGTTGTTTTTCTTCATATTATTTTTTGTTACTACCATGTAAATTGTTTTCCTCATTTTACTCTGCATCAGATGCAGAGTTGTCCCACTTCTCTGAATCCATCATATTCATCATTTCTCACGGAGCAATAATTTTGTATTATATTCGCATAACTCAACTTATTCAGTCATTCCCCATTTAATAGCTCTCTCTATTTTAGATCTTGGTTACTACAAAAAAGTGCTGGTATGAACATTTTTTGTATATGTAAGTCCTTCCCTTTTATCGCTTGTCTTCTCAAGATGTATGCCTAATCGTACCATAACGTGATGAAGGGTACAATTTAGTAACTCTATGAGTGTGATTACAAATCAGTTTCCCAAATACTTGAATCAATTCATAGACCAACAATAGTACAAAAGTGGCCTTGTCCTTCCTCAATCCTTTGAACAATGTCTATTATCCTCTTTCCAATTTGATGTGTGGGAGGTAAAATTGCATTTCCCTATTTGTGATTTCAACAAGTCAACAAGCATTTCTTAAGTGTCTATGATGTGCTACGAGCTGTGCTAAGTGTGTTTGAGAGACAAAAAAAGGCAAAACCACCCCTACCCTGAAGAAGCTCACAATCTAATGAAGGAGAGGAGGGGAGGCGAGGGGAGGGGAGAAAGAGAATGTGGAAATAAGTTTGTACTAACAAGATATATACAAGATAAATTCAAGGTAATTCTAGATAAAAGGCATTGTCATTGATGGGAACTGGGAAAGGCTTCTTGCAGATGGCAGGAATCTAGTTGAAACTTAAAGGAAACCAGGAAAATTGGGAGATAGAGCATTCCAAGAATGGAGTTTGAGAATTTTTTCCATAAGGTCATTGATAGTTTGTCTTTCTTCTTCTCATAACTGTCTATTCATATCCTTTGACCATTTAGCTATCATAGAATGGCTCTTGTTCCTAAATATTTTTAACATTTATAAACAAATACATGTATACATAATACACATATATACTGTAGACATATATATGTAGACTATTAGCCTTTACATTAGAAATTGTGTATGTGTATTTTCCTGATAAATGTTTCCCTTCTAATTTTAGCTCTACTTAATTTTACTTATATGAAAGATTTTCTATTTTATACGGTCACAATTTTCCATTTTTAAATTTTGTGATCATCTCTTTCCATTGTTTGGGCAAGAATTTAGACTCTAGTCATAGTTATGAATATTGTTTGCTGACTTTTCCCTTCCACTTTTTAATGATATGACTTCTTCATATTTAGGCCACATAGCTCTTCAGAGTTTATTGTGTCATAAGACATAAAGTATTAATCTAAAACAAATTTCTATCAGATTACTTTCAAAATTTTCTACTGGTTTTTAAAAAGATATTTTGCTATATATATAATATATATTATACATAATATATATTATATCTGTATTATATATAATATATATTATATATGACATATATTATGTCTATATTATATGTATGTATATATATGTATGTATATATATTTAATCATGGTTTGGGGTATTGTTTGCTTCATCGAATATCATATGATGTTACCATGCTTGCTCATTTGTGTTTTGTTTATCCAATATGCTTCATTAATCAACTTCTTTATTAATAGTTTCTTTAAAAGAATTATACAATAATTATAAAATTATTAGAACATTTGATATGCTTCTACTTAATGCAAAAAAGCAGATATTGTAATGTCATGCATTCCATTAACAAACTGTGAGATGTTGGCTTACTAGGTAACTATAATCTGTGAAATGAAAAACATTCACCAATTTGCATACTGAAACTACTTATGTTTCAAAGAAGTGGAAAGTGGAGGGGTATGTATTTTTAGCAATACTGTGAATTTTCAAAGCTAATGCAGGAAGAATAAAAGTTATGTATAATGACTCACACTCAACCTTTCTTAAAAATAGAACTTATTCAATATCAAGCACATTTTTGAAACTAGCCCTCTATATTTAAAAATCCACTTAAGATAGTGGAAATTGTGCAGAATCAGCACTATAATTTTTGCTAGCTATAGCAAAAATGTGGTGACCCAGTCATTGTTTTTGAAGTATGTAGAATATACCAACACACACACAAAAGCATAATTTAGGAGGGTTTTATCTCTCACAGAGTATAGACCTGATGGTTTCTCCATAATCACAAAAATCTATTTTTTAAATTTGAATTTCAGATATCTGAACATGGATTAAAAAAAAAAGATATCCACAGAATACAGAACTTAGCATGGAGTATGTTTGATACCTAAAGTTGGGAAGAAATGGGGTCAGAATTGGAGGGAGGTAAAATTACAAAGGAAAGGAATAAAAAATGAGAAGAGTATTTCCATGGTCTTTTATCCTGAGCAAAAATTAGCATAATAATAAGGAGACAACTTGTTCTAGTTTTTAGAGATGAAAGGGGTTTTTGAGGTCATCTAGTACAAACCCTTCATTTTATAGATGAGGAAACTGACGTCTGGGGAGATGGAATGGTTGGTTAGAGTAATGCAGGTAGTAAGTAGCAGAGTTTAGATTCCAACAGAAGTCTTCTGACTTCAAACCAAGCACTCTTTCTACTACAACTCCCTATCTAAAATTCAATTCTTTTATTTTTACTTTATTCAGAGCCAGCCAAACATAATAAAAATTCAAATTTCTGTTCTATATAAGAATTGTGTTTCAGGATAATATAGTTAAAATTTTGGTTCTAATGAGATTTTAGCCCTAGATATTCCCTAGATCATAATCTTAGGCAAGTCACCTAATGATCCTATGCCTCAACTTTTTCATTTGTCAAATGAAGGAGTAAAATTCTATATGGCTTTTGAAATGTTGAAGTAAATATACAATTATGAAATATGAGATATTTCCATATGAGTGGAAAATATTTCAAATAAGGTTAGAATACAATATGTGGTCCAAATCACTTTTAGATCACTCTGGGTGTCATAAGGGTAACTTAACTATGTAACAATCAGGGGTGGGGAATCTGTAGCCTCAAGGCCACATGTGGCCCTCTAGCTCAAGTGCTGCCCTTTGACTGAATCCAAACTTCACAGAATAAATCCCCTTAATAAAAGGATTTGTTCTATAAAATTTGGACTCAGTCAAAAGACCACTCCCCAGGACTTAGAAAGCCACAGGTGGCCTCAAGTTCCCTACCCCGAGAGTTGATTACAATAGTTACAGCCTGTTTGCTAATAAGTGCTATTTTTTTTTCTAGTGAGGCAATTGGGTTAAGTGACTTGCCCAGGGTCACACAGCTAGTAAGTGTCAAGTGTCTGAGGGCAGATTTGAACTCAGGTTCTCCTGACTCCAAGGCCAGAGCTCAATCCACTGTGCCACCCAGTACCCCTAATGAGTGCTATTTTGAAAAACAAACACTAATGTTCTATTATTTTGCTCTTATAGGTTTATAGTTTGAACATTAATTTAACTTTTGTTATTGTTAAATGATGTCAAAAATGATTATCTGAGATGATAGACAAGTTCTACATTGTGAAAATATACATTTCCATCATAATTTTTTTTAAAAAAATGATTGAAGAAAAAAAGATTTAACAGACTTGAGTGAATGAAACTTAGACGCTACAATGGATCTTAATGATGTGGCTACTCCTTCCAAGAATGCCCATCTTAACCCATCCATGTATGTCTAGTAGAAGCAAAGTCCTTTATCATCTCTTCCAAAGGTGCCAGATCGTTGCTGTGGTTGGGTGGAAGGGAGAGACATATCAAACTCCCCAGTGCAGCCTGAGCTAGATTAAACTGCAATTGTGAAATGTTTTAAAAAATTAAATAAAATGCCATGTAGATAATGTTAATTTGTATTCTTCCAAGTTAACATACTGTCTGCAGTAATCCATTCCATTTTGGGTTTGACACCACTGCCTTCAACTATGTATTTTTTTTATTTGCAGAAAATTGGAAGATGTTTCTCATTTCTTACTTTTGCTTCCCCAGTCCATGGTAATCACTACTATAAACCTGGACTTTTAAGGTCACAAAGGTGTGTGTGTATATATGTATACACACACACACACAAATATATACACATGTACATATATATGTATATACATACATACATACATCTTTTCTATTATAACAAGTATTTACTTGCTATGTTATTTTAATGATTTTTTTGTTGAATTTTGCAGAATGTTGCTTTAAAAATCACATAGAAAGGCAGCTAGATGGCATAGTGGATAGAGTTCCATTCTTGGAGTCAAAAAGATCTGAGTTCAAATCTGGCCTCAGACACTTGACACTAGCTGTGTGACCCTGGGGCAAGTTACTTAATCCCA